>NC_143583.1:141367583-141669494 GCF_048544385.1 Mastigoproctus giganteus
ACAAGTAGTGCAAATAATTGCACCACTTGTGAAATATTGGGGGATGCGATGAAGTGATCTGTCTAGTATGGACTTTCCACATCCTGGACAAACACGTCAAGAAGCTGTTATGAAGATGAATCACCACGTAACGCTTCGTGATATAGTAAAAGTGTTGATCCCTTGAAAAATGTTCTGAGAGGCAAATAGCAGTTTAAATAGCAGTCGCCTTTCTATTCGAGCGCAGTGGATTTCTGTGTACAATGTCGGTAAAAATATCTACTGTAGTTTTATGCAACCTTTTGTGTATAACCTTCGTTGTGTGAAAAAAATATTTACGGTGCTTCCATAATTTTTCCACAAAAAGTTTAAAGCTGAAAATACAGCTAATTTTCCACACGTTGTCTGGGCATCCAGTCAGCGTTCACCTTCTTTTACTGAAAGAGTCCGTTCTTCTATCAAAAGTCTCGCACTCGCAGGATGAGCGAAAGAGACCAAAGAAAAAGAAACATTCTTCATCATTAATAACGTTTTCAACTGCACTTCTTCGAGTTACGAAGAGATCTCTGTTTATCCATTCCTGTAATGTGCTGACATCAACTGGGCCGAACAAAAGCCTTTGTTGCAGAGTTCTACTTTCGTCTCCGAAGCAAATTCACCGTTACAGCGAGCAGTCATTTTTACACCTTTTCCCACATAACAGAAATCAGAAATAAGACTGATGAATTGGAGACTTTCCTTGTCTCTAACGTCTGAGAGAAAACATAGCTTTAGGCGCACGAAGATTCTTTCCTTGTACACTGCCAATGATAGGCAGGTTCTTAGCTCTCTTTAAAAAAGAAAAAGCCAGTTTTGCAACATTTTGAAATCCAATTTATTTCTAAGGGCTTCTCGTATAACACTGTAACAGTAAAATAAAAATGAATTCAAAATCAAAACGGTTATTTTAATAAGTTTGATGAATGCCATGACAAATTAAAGTTCTCTTCTGAAATTTTTATGATAGTTAATATTTATCTTCCTTCCGGTATAGAAATAAGAGTACATAAATAATTTCTGAAGTTGTAAAGCGGATTGTTTGCACTGCTGACTTTTTCTACTTTTATATCAAGAAATTTTTATTTGCTTTGCACTCTCCACCCTTCCCGACTGTTGCATATGTTACTACAGAAAACATGTTCGAATTTCGTCATCTAGTAGCAATTTTAATTGTCTACTTCTGCTTGATGTAGTTGATAAGTTATATAAGAAAAAAAAATCCTCTTAAAGACCAAATCACAAGCTTAAGCATTTCTCATTTTCACTGTGAGGGAAACTCTCTTCAATTAGTGATAAAAAATATTGCAAAAACTTTTCATAGCTAAGTCAACAAACTTCAAAGTAGTCGGCGATCGGAAATGCTTTACTCTATGAAATTGAAATAACAGACGTTTCATTTATTAGCTCAAGCTTAATGGCATGTTGTCTTGGATGCTAACTACATTTATGCATGAAATATTCGGTTTAAAATATTTCTTCAGTTCAATTACATCAGTCCAAAAGAAAATATTGAAAGCTAGAAGAGTTATTTTGTTATCTACAAATATCGCATAATTAGTAATTGGTTTATTATTTACCTATTTTTTTAAAATAATATATATATGAATATAAACATAATACACGAATGACAACCATAGGACTATCATACAATGTCATACCATACTATAATTTTTAGTGTTTTCCACCAACCATGGAATAAAACGAAAGACGAAAAACCCAAATTTTTAAAATATTTAATATTTACAATAAATGATTTACAAACAAAATATTACTGATAGTAATTTTAAAATAAAATAAAACAACTGTGATATACAGGATAATAATAAAATGCCGAATTTAAAATGCAATAAAATATACTGGGTTAAAAGCGCTAAAATACTAACTGAGGCTTTCAAAGGCTTCTGCCTTCTTTCTCAACAGTGTAATTTCTGTTCTGCGGTGCATCATTAAATACCAGCAGGTTCACGGTGCATCTCACGTGAACGTGTACTGTTCCCGTCAGAACCGGAAGTGGCTCGGGAGCGTTTCAGGCAAAAACGTTCATCCCCTCCAAGGATTACCGCCTCAAAGAGGGGATAAATGCGTGTGCCCCTATCTCTATTTATATTTTTCTCAGTAGAACTAATTCGCAAGCTCTCGAGCCACTTGCGGTCCCAAAATCTATGCGCCCGATCAGTGATGACCGCTTCATCTGGGGAGATTTGATGTTGCTTCTCCCAGAAATGTTCAGCTACGGCGGATTTGCCATAGTCTGCATTTCTTATCGCATTTGTATGCTCCCCCAGACGATCTTTGAGACGCCGTTTTGTTTCTCCCACATAACACTCCCCACATTCCGGGCATTTAATACTGTATACGACCCCACTTATATTTTCATTTAAGACAGGGTCCTTCACCTGTGACACGATTGTGTGCAGCTTCCTGCCTGGGAGCTGCACACAACGTGTCTGGTAATTCCTTAATACGCGAGCTAAACGTATTTTTGGCAAACCGTAAAATCTCGGTATCTGGCTTCCTGTGGCATG
Organism: Mastigoproctus giganteus; assembly: GCF_048544385.1. NCBI lineage: Eukaryota > Metazoa > Arthropoda > Arachnida > Uropygi > Thelyphonidae > Mastigoproctus > Mastigoproctus giganteus. The sequence continues at coordinate 141,370,127 of NC_143583.1, forward strand.
TAATGCCCAATACCGCTCCTTTGAAATCTTATTGGATTTCATCCAACATTGCACCATCTTATTAACTTGTCGTTCCAGATTCGAGAGGGGATTCTTATGAATAATCATATAGGAGCGGTATTGGGCATTACATGCCACAGGAAGCCAGATACCGAGATTTTACGGTTTGCCAAAAATACATAAAGTGGGTGTGCCACTCAGACCGATAGTCTCGTTTATTGGCAGCCCCACGTATGCATTATCTGGTTTCCTAGCCAAACTACTGTCACCATTAGTTGGACTCTCTGAACATAGTATCAGAGACAGTAAAGAATTTGTACAATTCATAAGAGGACAACGTATAGAAGAAAACGAGGTTATGATATCCTTTGATGTAACATCGTTGTTTACCTGCATCCCAATTGACCATGGGATACATTGTGCGTACATGGCTTTAGAAAGAGACACCACCTTGAATAATAGGACGCAACTAAACTTAGAGGACATATGTAAAGGAATAGAGTTATGTCTTTCGAGTACTACCATGGTGTTTAATAACACCATGTACAAGCAGGTTAACGGTGCAGCTATGGGCTCCCCCATCAGTGCCATCATAGCTAATTTAGCGATGGAGGAGCTCGAGTCCAGACTGTTTAACACTACAGTTCTCCCTATGCGTCCGTGGAAAAGGTATGTTGATGATACGTTTTCAGTTATTCGGGAAGGGAGTGAGTATGATACGTTGAATTTTCTTAATAGCTTCTCCCCGTTCATACAATTCACCTCTGAGGTAGAGGAAGGAGGGGTTTTGCCGTTCCTGGATGTGCTGATTTGTAGAGAAGGCCAGCATTTGAAAACAAAAGTATTTAGAAAATCTATGTGCAGGGGCCAATATTCACACTACAACTCAGCGCAGACTAATTATCACAGGAACAGTGTAGTAAGAGCATTAGTGGATAGGGCAAAATCCCATTGTAGTACCTCAGAGGATAGAAACTTGGAGTATGAACGTGTTACGGCGGATCTTTTGAAGTGTGGCTACCCCCGGAGGATCATAGAGAAATACATTAGTGAAGGGCAGAGTAGAAGTGAGTCCTTCACGCCAATAGCCACCGCATACATTCCCTACTATCCGGGTTTATCCGAGCGTTTAGCTCGCGTATTAAGGAATTACCAGACAAGTTGTGTGCAGCTCCCAGGCAGGAAGCTGCACACAATCGTGTCACAGGTGAAGGACCCTGTCTTAAATGAAAATATAAGTGGGGTCGTATACAGTATTAAATGCCCGGAATGTGGGGAGTGTTATGTGGGAGAAACAAAACGGCGTCTCAAAGATCGTCTGGGGGAGCATACAAATGCGATAAGAAATGCAGACTATGGCAAATCCGCCGTAGCTGAACATTTCTGGGAGAAGCAACATCAAATCTCCCCAGATGAAGCGGTCATCACTGATCGGGCGCATAGATTTTGGGACCGCAAGTGGCTCGAGAGCTTGCGAATTAGTTCTACTGAGAAAAATATAAATAGAGATAGGGGCACACGCATTCATCCCCTCTTTGAGGCGGTAATCCTTGGAGGGGATGAACGTTTTTGCCTGAAACGCTCCCGAGCCACTTCCGGTTCTGACGGGAACAGTACACGTTCACGTGAGATGCACCGTGAACCTGCTGGTATTTAATGATGCACCGCAGAACAGAAATTACACTGTTGAGAAAGAAGGCAGAAGCCTTTGAAAGCCTCAGTTAGTATTTTAGCGCTTTTAACCCAGTATATTTTATTGCATTTTAAATTCGGCATTTTATTATTATCCTGTATATCACAGTTGTTTTATTTTATTTTAAAGTTACTATCAGTAATATTTTGTTTGTAAATCATTTATTGTAAATATTAAATATTTTAAAAATTTGGGTTTTTCGTCTTTCGTTTTATTCCATGGTTGGTGGAAAACACTGAAAATTATAGTATGAGTATACCCAACCCCAGAGGCCTATTTGAAGAAATGTCATACCATATGAAATGACCACCTGAGATGTTAACAAGACTTAAAAAATGCCAATAAACCAAAGACAGAAACATTAGCATTACTATTAAAATGGCATAATTCTACTTCCTCCTTGAATTTTCCCAGGTTCCCCTCTCGGCCGCCCTCACTGGCAACTTATTACAAAGTTCAGAACTCGATCTTAAGTTTTGCCCGAAGGTAACTTCAAAAGATATTTTTGATCTTTAAGATTTTATACTTGTGCCCCGTGGATATCTTGCCTTACTCACCGGTGGTAATACACTTCCCTCGTTCATTTTAATAATCCCACCCCATCAGAGCTTTACAACCTAAATAAAATCCCTTTCGAAGGTAAGCCTAATTGCTAAGCTCTGCAAACCACACCTTAATCATTCTTTATAGGTATTTTGCTTAGCGGTATTCACCAATTCAGATCACCATCCTCCTCACACCGAATAAAAAAGACGAGTTTGAATCTCGTCAATGACGCGAGCAATTCTTGTGTGCCTTTTTAACAACGTGGCTGAATTAATTGGTCTTAGGTGAGAGCAGCATGATTTTTTCTTCAGAAAACTTGGGTTTTTGTCCAGCAAACAGCAAATCGACCACAGAACACACGCAATTTACAGACCTATTATATTATATAAGTGGCTGGTGCGCCTAAAATCCTAAAACAACAACCTATCACCAATTTAATCGCTCTTCTTTGCACCTTCTCCAGTAGGTCACAGGCGTAGATAGCAAGGTTTTCCCCACATAAACTGGAGTTTTTCTTCCAGAAAAACAGGCAAACGGACCAGAGAACGCATGCAATTTACAGACACAATACACATGGGTATATGATCTAACTTTCCGGGTGACCCTAATGTAATAGTTTAGTTTTTAGTTAGTAGGTCTGTGTCTTTCGTTTTATGTCTCTTCCATACTGGATTCAATACTCAGAGTGTGGTTGTACCTTCTTATAAAGAAGAATAATGACCTCTTCTTTACTTGCACAATTCCTGTAAATCATAGATGGAATACCATGTACTTTTTTCACTTCCTGTTTTCCTTATATGTTAAACACCGTGCCTCTCAGTATTATAATTAAAAGTGTTTCTCATCTGGTACATCCTTTAATTCCTCTTTACCTAGTGTATAAACTGGATGAAGAGACGAGGTATTGTACTTAGAAAAACTGTTCTCCAAGTGCCCTGCTTTTGGTAGCTTTAAACTTTATTTGGTACAGTCACCGTCCTACGCACACACACGGGGTAGAAAAGGCCTGAGATCGAATCCCATCAATGACATCAATTTTTATGGGCCTTTTTCACAACATGGCTGAGTTAGTATTAATATTAGTATTGGCCACATGGTGAAAGGAAGCCTATGGCTTATGCTGCACCAGCCAAAAAAAAAAAAAAAAAAAAGAGTTAGTTGGTCTCAGGCGAGGGTAGTGTGGTTTTTCTCTCGGAAACTCAGGTTTTTCGTCCAACAAACAGCAATTTTACCATAGAACGCAATTTGCGAAACACAGTATATATATATATATATATATATATATATATATATATATACCTCTCAATATGGCCTAAGTTCTGATGCATCCGAAACCCTACAAAAAAGAAACGAACTTCATCTGTGGTTTTTCAGCCCATACTTGCACTCTGTCCAACTCCTTTGGATACAGCATAACCTCGTTCTGATCGTTGATCGCGCTTCCAACTGTCAGCAAAATTTGACAACTTCCTCTCATCATTATCATTTAAGATGTTAAGAAACAAGAAAGGTCCAAGCATTCATACCTAAGAGACTCACTGCTACTCCATCCATTCTGTAGAATCGCGTACTCTCCACATCGGGTGGAAAATAACTGGGTTCGTCAAGGTTTTCCCCCCGATGAAGATAGGAAATTTTATGGGGCTTTTTTACAACGTAGCTGAGTTAGTCAGTCCCCGGCTAGGTGGCATTGTTTTTCTCCCGGAAACTCGGGTTTTTCGTCCAGCAAAACATAAAATTAACCACAGAACATATGCAATTTACAGACAGTATATACAGAGCAATATAGCCTTAGTCGCTAATGCTCCTAAAACCCAATAACAACAACAATTATCCACTCTGAGGACTACCCATTTATCACCGTCCTGTCTCCTATATCTTTCAACCAATCTGTAAGTCTCCGATGGATCTTCACTGTTATCTCGACCTGCCCTAATTTATACAATAAACTCTCATGCAGAACCCTTTAGCCTTACTAAAATCCAGATATATAATATTAAAGTGTTTCTTGCATCCAAACTGATTTATAATTTTATCATTGTAATTGACTATATTTGTCAGCCATGATTTCCCCTTCACGAAAACACGTTGAGTCCAGTTCACGGTGCTATTCTTGTCTAGGTAATCCTGTATCTTTAACCAATACTATACTGTATCTTTGTGTGCGCGAGTAGCATAGTGGTATCATCACGGTCCTCTCCACACATGGTGGAAAAGGCCCGGGTTCGAATCCCGTCGATGACGCGAAGAACTTTAATGGGCTTTTCCACTCCGTGGCTGAGTTAGTCGGTCTCAGGCGTAGATAGCAAGGTTTTCCCCCCAGAAACTAGGGTTTTTCGTCCAGCAAAACAGGCAAATCGATCAGAGAACACACGCAATTTACAGACAAAATAAATATATGGATAAATGTAATAATTTACGGGTGACCCTAATATCATAATTTGGTTTTTGTATTGTATCTTTTTACCAGTACTGTACTGTAACTATTACTGTACGCATCGGAAGTCTGGGCCTCAGCCCCAAACGACTAAAAAAGCCTCTCATTGCATCTGAATATTGGCTACTGAAATGGGCCAATTGGAAATTCAATCTGCCACCACAAGCTAGAACAGTATTAGCAAATGCAATGAGGGTTCCCCCCCCCGTCTCTCCGAGCCAATTGATTCCCGGAGGTTGGTTGTCACAGTGAAAATGGTTGCAGAACATACCTCCGAGCCATCCATATGGGATACATGCTGCTGGAATCCCTATGTCTGCCTTGCGGAGTACTCCTAGACTGGCCGCCCGGAATTCGAGACTTCAGATCGATTCCTCCCTTTTCAGATGCTCTTCAAGGTCTACAAACTTGATGCTGATCTTAACAAATTCGCATGTGATAAAAGATGTAGAAAGAAGGTACGTTTCATGCAATGACATCAGTTGGATGAGCTTTTTTTTTTTTTTTTTACTTCACTTTGTATGTCTTGGCATTGTTAAACCGTGGCCTGGGTGCCGTGACCGGTCGGTTGCAACATTACGTTCTCTGTAACCGTCTTTTTCTTTTCTTAGGCCGCAATAAAGATTTTCTCTCTCAATACATAGCCATAATCTTATCAAGCGCAGAAGTCAAACACTCACTGGCTATAATTACCCATCGCTTCTTTAGCTCCTCCCTTATGAATTGGGAAGACTTCAGCACTTTTCCAATTTAGAGAAGGAATCTCTGAACTAATGATGATTCCATTAACATTACTAATGTTTCGGTGCACTCGCCTTTTTCAGTATAAATGGATGTACACCATTCGCCCATGGGCTTTACTCTTTTTGTAACTCTTTAGAAAGGCGCTTCTCTAATATCATTGAGCATTTTTGTAGAAGGATTATTGGAAAAGTAGTTGCAACTCTGCTATTAAAAAAAAAAAGTTACAAGTTTTCTGTAAGTTTTTTTTCCTAAAATATTGCTGATCAATAGGATGTTTCCATCCTATTGATCTAAGGATGGAACTTATACAGTAGAAATGACAATAGTGTATTACAAGCAAAAAACATTCGAGTAGGTCGCAGAAATTGGTGAAAAAGAGACTGAGGAGCACTCCGAACAGTGGTAGCTCTTCGAATTCCCTCCCAGAAGTTCATGGAGAATATAGGAAACTGAAATTAATACAGGAACGATATGTAGGCAGCTGCTTTGCATCCGATTTTATGGAAGAGCTGCAGCACACAAAGCAAACATCAAAGCACTCAGTGCCCAATGTTTGACTTTGCTTAGTACAGACCATTGCAAGTGGTCCCTGGAACGCTGGAAATTAACGTAATCGAGTGACAAATGAGTACACGGTTTTCGGATGTTATCGCCTTGTTTGGATCTGGCGAATTACTGAAGAACATTATTTGCGTGTGTGTGTCGTCTCAACCAGGAAGAGCTTAGCGGAGGCGCTATTACCATCTGAGGTTGTTTCTTGAATAATGAATGTCGTTCGTTACATTGGCATTCTGGATAGTTCTACACTTCTTTCTGCATGACCGTGCACGATGTCATACTTCTAAACCTATAATGATTTGGTTTGGAGACTAAAGTACAAAAAGCTTCATTGCCCTTCATTTTTGGTATGGATTGGAGCGTCAGTGTCAGGTTAGGAAAACATACGCGCAATTAGTAGCTGAACTAACCGCTTAAAGGAGCAAAGAATTTAAATACCATCTTCCTGTTATAAAAAATTGATCAAGGAGCGTATAGACAAGGAAACAGTGTGCACTTTGAGCCTGACAGATTATTAAATATCGTATTAATAAAAGGTTCTTTGAAACATGCAGATGTAAATTCACTCGCGGAAATATAGTGTATTTGACCGGTATATTCCTTAAAAGCAAACTATGACCTTTTGTCACATTTGTAACTCTGTACAACTAAGTCCCATACATGCGAGAAGCGTCATCAGCAGCCCGATTTTCTTGAAGAACAACAGGTAGCGATTTATCACTAGTGGTAGTATGTCTGATGATGATCTCTGAGAAACTTCACCTTATGGAACAAATTGGTCGTAAGGTCTGAAGAATAGCTGAGGAGAGGATGCTGTAAGACTTTCCATTGCCATGGCTGCAGTGACGCTTCACAGGAAACGATGGCTCCTTTATCACATTGTTGGACGCAAATGCTTCTTCAGGAAGGAGTGGCAAAACATGGAAGCGGTCGTTTGCCTTTCACCAGAATGCGACTTCAGTCTTTATTGAAAAGCACTGATCTTGATTCATAAGCACTTCTCGAATGCTTTCTCAGTCTGCAAAACAACTTTTACATACATGTCATTTACGAACTACCCTGTCTCCTCTTATAAACTTACGTCACATGATTTGTGCTTATAAGCTTTTCGTTGTCAATATTTCTCTGGAGAAGTAGATGAAGCAACGTTAAATTTACTTTACAAATTTGCCAAAGTCAATGGATCACCTCTAAACGTGTTCTTTGCAAAGAGAACTTCACTGCAGAAATGTATTTGCCACCTTTCGGTGGCGAAATTGTTCCTCATGAGCATCAGGTCCGAAATACGTGGTTCGAATTATCTTCGACAACTCCCAATTTAGTTCGGAATCGACCCTCCTTAATACAAATCAGTTCTCTCTTTTCCTAATTAGCCAACATAAGTTTCTATGGTTCTAATTACGTTTGTTAACCTCATTAAAAGTAAAGGCCTTGGATGGGTTACTTAATATATAGCGTTTTATTAAAAAATTCTAAATGTAATTAAGTTAATTGCCCCTAGAATATAATATAGTCACCAGTCGAAGAATTCCATTGCAATTCAGAGAGACCTCTGGACACGTTACAGCATCTTGCTAATTCAGTTGGTCAAGTTTTTGTACAGGCAACAAGTTGGTTATTCGTTCTTCTTTCCTCTTCCATGAATGCATGCGTACGCAGATGTTTTGGAAATCTGCTATTCTCATATACCGTTCATGAGATATTGCTTTTTAAACTCAGGAAATAAGTAAAATATGATAAGAGGTCCAATACCAACGTCCATCTTATTTATCGAGCTAATTAGTCCGATTGTCGCTTTCCAAATCTTCTGCCTTTGAAGTTAAAATTAAATACATTACTGAAAACTCGGGCCGGAATGCCATAATCTTCATCTTCCTACTGCATAATAGAGACGGAGAAGAATTATTTATAAAAGCTCAAATTTTATGTTTTACAACGAAGGTGGAGGGTATTTTTCTAAATATTAGATTTGTTTTAGAGTTCTTTCGTTAATAACTTAATAAAAGCAACCATTTAATAAATTATTTTTAATAGTAACTGTTAAAACGAGACGCTGATAGACTATTACCGGTGCTACTTGAACAGCCCCAATCTTAGCAAGACCATCTAACTTTTAATCATCCTCGGAAGTAGATGATGGTGTGAAAATACCCCAACAGTTCCATATTTTTCTTTAAAGAGAGAATAATGGATTGCGAATGTTTAACATACTGTTTTCTAGATTACAATAATGTTTTTCAACTTGTACCTATGGCGTTAAGAATGGCACTGTGGACTTGTAAACAAAAATAAATAAATAAACGTATGTACTTTCCAACAAATCAAATTTCTCGCTAGGAGTGTTTCTAGAAAAGTCTATAAAATAAAAATTGGAAATTTAGTAATTATTCATATCTGAGTTGACACGAGTGATAATTTTCCAGGTGGTGTATTGGAGTAATCTTTTCGGTTGGTCCTCTGATGACGTCCATAGGACCTAAACAATGAAAGGTGAGGGGTCTGCATGTAAATATGAAAGATGTCAATAAATCTATCAGTTAACACGATGAAAACTTAATGGTAGGATGACAACCGGTTAAAAATCAATTACGATGCCAAACTGTCTGTCATCTGAGTTTGGCATTATAAATTAAGGCTTTTTTTTAAAAAATAAAGTTGGCATATCAGACGGATCAGCCCATACATCGAACTATTTACCACCATCATATATAAGGCAAATCACTTACAAGAGTATAAATTCCACTGGCAAAACTTCCGCTTCTTATAGATCTCCAGCAACACGAGGAAAGGATGGCCATGATGCACGTGATTAGTGAGGTGGCTAATCCAGAGGAACCGATATACTTGTAGAGGGTAGCACAGCCTCCTCGTGGAACGGAACTGAACGTGCCTCCGTTCTAATTCGTCCGAGGGAACGTGCTGTGGCAAGAGCATATTTCAAAAGGATTGCATTGCCCTCTAGCGGTATCCTCAAACTATCGCGCAGATCGATAAAGGAGAACGACACGTCTTACAGCAGGCTGAAGATTTAAATGGAGTATATTTTAGACATGTTTGAGACAGGACAAAATCTGCATTTGTTTAACTACATTTGTAAAAAAAATACGCCAACGAGATTTTGATATATAACGACAAAGAAAGTTTGTAAACTACGCCTGACCTGCTTGATTTATGCTCTATATTAAAGTTTTGGCGTTAGATGAGAAGTCCGAACTATTTACTTCCGGGTAGCAAAGCAATAGAAAATGCAATGGCTTTACTAACTCTTTTCAGGGTTTTGTGAATGTGCTGAAAGCTCTTTCTTCAAATCGTTTTTTTTTATGCTCTGTGCATAAAGCGTTTGATCTTTCATATTAGTTAATTAATTAAGAAAAGTGGAATTCGAATCTTATCGTAATGAGGTTTTGCACTATAAATCATCAGTCATTTTGATCTATTAAATCGACACATTAATTACTAACGCTTTAATTAAAATTTCCTCGGGGCATTATCGCGTGCTATAAAACGGTTCGATATATCGGAATCTATTATAGTTTCCTCCTCATTCTATTCATTCAGCGTTAATTAAAAGATTTCCTCGTTTGAAGTCCATTAATTAGAGCTTTAATTAAGCTGACTTTGATTAAACTGTTTAATCGAAGTCGATACTGTTAATTCACTGATTATATCCAGGTGATGTCGCTAATTTACTTAGAAATGTGCTTTCTTTGCTACACCTTAAGTAAAGAAATAACGACATTAGCTAGAGAACTTCCTTTGATCAAAACAACTTGCTTTAGATGAGATTTCTTTATTGTCTTAACACTAACGAACTACCCTCATACTCGCATCCACTATGAATAATTCGTACTTTAATTTACGCGAGTTCGCTGAATCCATTTCTAAAAGATTTACGCCTTTGTTGTCCACTACTGTACACATTTTACTGAACTACTTTCTTTTGGAAAATTTACATTTAACTTAATTGTCAGAAGGCGGGGAATTCATATCGTGCGACATACACAGAGCGGATTGGATTTTTAAGAATTAATTTATTTCGTTATTCGTTTAATCCATCTTCATCAGTGTTACAGCTTCATCGTAGTCTCCAGTTCTGTTTAAATAGCTTTCAAGTGTTCCAACCTACTATTTCCTGTTTCTCCCTCCCTCTCTGTCTCTCTGACTATCCTTTGTTTTCTTGTGGTACAGGGGATTCCAACCGGAAAATCGTTAAAACGTTTGAAACCGCTACACCGAAAGGAGGGCAATACATAACACAGCATCAAATCCTTTAACGACAGAAACTTTTATTCGGTTCCTTTTCGAGTGGCACATGATGTCGAGAGACCTCAAATCTAACATGTTCTGCGCGTTTGGTTGCAAGTCATGTGGAAAATTATAGCACGAACTATTCAGCAACACTGTTCCCTAGAAGCGCTATTATTCACTGAGAAAAAACCATAAAGAGAATATTTATTTTTCCCTGCTTTTATTTGTGCACAAAATAAAAGAGAAACTGAAAACCTTTTAAGTTGGTTGGGATTGAAGTTTGCAAAAGCATTTCTCGATCCTTGGGTAAATTATCCAAACGTCTTCTACCCTTATCGCGTATTGCTTGAAGTTGAGTAAAGTGGAAAGCATGCATGACTTTAAAGTCAACAGTTAAGTGTATCGAAGAGTATTTCCTCAAGGCACTAACAGCAGGAAACCGAACCCTTTGACAATCCTGACTACCAGAGTACTTAGAAATATCATAATTAGAATAATTTAAAAGTACCACTTTTGCTATGAGTTGATGTAGTTAATTAAGCTTTTTTATTAAGGTTACATCTTTACTTAAAGGGCATCGTGTTATTTTTAACAGAAAAAAAAATGAAGATGTTTGAAGAAGAATGGAAAATTCATGGTCGCACATGTTGCCAGGAGGTTGTTATTGATGTGTGAGTGGCAAGACTGCAACATTCCTACAGTCAAGTTATAGTCTACTAGTAGGAAAAGCTCTGCGTTGTGCGGCAGTAACCTTTTGTGTTCCTGGGTGACGTATGGTGTCGTATCTTATTTTTCTTAGAATGTATTGGTTTGGTGGCCATCTAAATTGCCATTCCATCAGTCACTCTAACAGAAGCCGTATTTTTTCTCTCAAATATAACTTTATCTTGGAGAGAAACTACAGATTGCTTCCAGTTACCTTTCTAAATAAACTAAAAGGCAAATAAAACTTAAGCAATTTCAAAACAATTGAATTATTAACCTCAAAGATGAAGAAATTAATAAGAAAAGGGATCATTATATTAGTACCGTTATGTATGCATATTTTATATCGCCGGTAGCATCTGTTACTAGTCTTCTGCAACTCTTAAAGTCAGTCTAGCAGCTGATGATGGATTTGCAATGAAAACATGACCTGATTATAGGTTTCGGACAGTGGTGAATCGAGTATTATTTTTTTCATTGAAAATGATACTAAATCGAAAAAAAACGAGAAAAATAGTTATTATCCAGGACCGGGACAGCTACGTAGGGTGACAGGAGTTTACAGCCACAGTACAATACTTTACATTACATTCGATCATGCGACGTGCAAAATTCTTTTCATTTAATTTTTTTTTTTTCATCATCTGTTATCGTTCCGCTATTCCAAGCGTCGACATATGAAGCCTCGCCACTATGCTCTGTCCGTGTACTTCTCTCCGTCGTTGATTTTACTCCGGTTTCCTCCTCTCTTAATGGCATTGGTCTTTATCATGTCTTGCTATCTCATTCTTGGTCTCCCCCTTGGTCTTTTGTCTCTTAATTGTAAATCAAACATTCTTCTTGGCAAACGCCTCTCGTTCATCCTCTTGACATGTCCAAACCATTTCAAACGGGACCTTTCAATCCTATCCTGGAGTTTTTCAACCTGAATTCTCTCCCTAATCACATCATTCCTGATTTTGATGCGTCTTGTCTTTCCGGCTATTTTCCTTACAAATCTCATTTCTGTCCCCTGAATTCTGCTTTCATCCTTTTTCCTCATAGTCCAAGTTTCAGATGCATACATCAGAATATATAGCCTTCTTACACTTCAGTCTTTGTAATGGTGCTTCCCAGATACTTGAAGTTGTTAACTATTTTTAGCTCTTTCCCTTCCATTGTAATGTATCCGTCAAGCTCGTCACTCCTCTTTAGAACCATCACTTCACTCTTTCTTGACTGAAAACCAGTCCAAATTCATTGACCATACTAGCGCATATATCAACCTGCCGTTACACGTGTTCCCTGGTCTCTCCCCATATGCAGAGGTCATCTGCGAAGAGCATGACTTTCATCTGGTCCCGTCCAAGGTGTTCCACTACCCTACATTACACATCATTCATGACAGCTACGAATAGTGGTGACAGGACGCCTCCTTGCCTTAAACCTGATGTTAAAAAAAAAACCTGATGTTTTTTTTTATCTTCTTGATTTATTATATGTTAGAATTAACTTGTTACTTTTTAACCCTCACAAATATATGTGGACACACAAACACAAGGGAAGCCCATCATGCAGTTTCACCGGGATCTGTGTTAGACGTACAAATACAAGGGGTGGTCCGTCATGCATATAAAATATCCAGTACTAGTACTGAACACACATAAGGCGACTTTTCAAGATTCTGCTCAATCGTAGCATCATAAAGCACTCTTGAAAGGGTCTAAAGACGGGCAACCCACACACTGAGATCTGCAAAAGGACGTCTATATGAGGAAAGAATGTGTGCTCGGCACCTTAGAGGGGATTTGATTGAAATCTAAAAGGCTGAGAAGGGACAGTAAAATAAACGAAGGAGAAATTTTCACTGTTATAGAGGATCCCAGAACTACGAGCCATGATTCAACAAGAATAAAAAAACAACTTTTTTTTTATGCCCAAAAAGAGTAGTATGGTCTTTCCTAGAAAGAAGAACCAACATTTGGGGCAAATACATGTTGAATTATGGGTAGGAGGGAAGTCTAGTGATTGGTTTTGGCTACCAGTTAATCACTTATCGTTTGTCTGAAACCCTCTGTTAACGCCAATTCACTTCTGAAATTCACAAGACATTTTTCTCGTCCGATGCTTGCGAAAGAAATGAAAACGTCTTCATCGTATCGTCCGGCGTATTCCTACGATAATACCTCATATGACAAGTACGATAACATGTCGTTACGATAAGAAGTCTTTCTTGTGCAACGGGCCTCTAAAACCTTCAAATCGACAATAATTAAAATCTACAGCATAACAGGCAGGGAGCTCATCATGATGGTGTCTATGCAGCTGTAGGAAAATCCGCAAGCTTATTGTGTATCAGCGAAACAGACTTGAGCATTCTTGTGGATCAGGTTCATCCCATAATGCTAGCATTGCACCAGGACGACAATGAGTTGTTTCAAGACGATAGTGCTATAGCTTATATGATGCGAATTATTGTAACTTAAATTTGTGCGATCATCTGGAATAATCTATCAGAAATAAGCCTTAGAAACCAACTAATCTAACTGTTCTAAAAGTCATTCTTTTATATTTGCATGGAATGCCTACAAACAAACATTACAGTGTAAGTAGAGGCTGCGACTAATGTATTTGCCTCTTTAAGCAGGTTTAGAAATCATGTTATCCAAAATAAAGAATATCTATCAATAGACAAGTGGGTATGAAGGCGGTTCCGGCCAGACTATGTCTAGCCCGGGACCGCCACACTTTATTGCGTGCAGCTACTTTAGTGATGCAGAGGCAGAGCCAGCCAAGATGAAGAATAGTGACTGATTGTCTGTGGTGATTATTTAAGGTTTTGTTTGTGGAGCGATAACAGAAGAATCCACGTATGGTAATTCACTAAAATGACCTTGTCTGCTTTTTGCAGAAGCATACAAATCGAATTCTAGGATTCATTACATGGAATGCCATCTCTTATGATCGCTGCGCACTGCTGGTCTTTTTTCATGGTAATCTCACATGTCAAGTGATTTTTAAAGTGTATTTACTGATAAAGCTGTCTATTTGCCATTTCTCTAAGAGTTACACTTACCTAACCCTTAATTCCACTGACACTTTTCGGTTCCTTTCCGCTAATATTGTCATGCAGTTTCGCTGTTGCTGACATGTTTCTCTTACCTGCTATGTCACCTGATTTGTTCCTTATTGAATATGTCTGGGAGATGGCAATTTTAAGCCATGCTTCGAATAGTCCAAACCATGGCAATTTTAAGAAAACGGTTAGTAGCATGAAGAGAGATACTTCAAGAGGACACCTGTATGACTCAATGCCACTAACGATTTACATCGATGTCATGGAAGGGGAGGTCATTCTTCGTATGTATTCTGCTAGCTTTTCTCATTAAATATATATATATATTTGTACTGCTATTTTAATTATTTCTTGTTTTTACCTTACCTATTTGCACACCAAAGCTCATATAAATCAATTTACACTTTTATAGTGTAATATTTTATACTCTAAATCTGCAATTATTTGATTTGATTATTAGTCAGTTTAGTTTTTAGACGCGTTAGCATAAATGTATAATTTGCCTTTTGTCTTCTTTATGTTCGTCCGCATGTAAAACTATTCCAGTAAACAGAATTTCTTGAAATTTTATATTTATCTCTGAAAGAACGCTTCGTTTACCGTTCCCAAACTTCATTAAAATTAATTAGAATAGAAATACAGCAATTATTTTTTTTCTTTCATAAATATCAACATAGTTTGATATATCCAACGATATTCTTTATAACCCCAGGGGGGCTAACATCTGGTGAGTATGGGCTTGGCACACTCAGGGTCTTGAGCTGGATATCATCATTGTTCTTTCTCTCTCTCTCTCTCTTACAAGGGCAATTCATAAATTTTTCTTAAGCACTGAACATTGTTTATTTGTTGCCAAAGCACTGATTGGAGGAATGAACGAGCAATGTGATGAAAGCGAAATTTTCTCCGTTAGCACATAAAATTCTTTTTTACTTTTATTTTTCTTGTTATACACGCATTTTTAATATTTGTTAACGCGCCTGAAATGTAACGCACTTCGTACATTAAACTGTTAAATTTATAATTTTTTTTTATTTCAAATTAAAATATCACGTAGAATTTTTTTTTTTTTTTTTTTTTTTGCCATTTTGAACAACGGAAATGCACTTTAGTACAGTGGTCATGCTTATTTGATCACGTACAAAATATTCATTTGAATACACACAAAAAGTAATCTCTTCTGATGATCAGATCCTTTGACACTATCCAGAACCTCGAATTACTCTGATTTTGGTCGCTCTCTCACAGAAATATCATCTTTCAGAAAATTTCCCCCAAAAAACGGGCTTCTGCGACAGTTGGTCGCTGTGGTTTGCTATATTGATCAAAAAAAAAAAAAAAATCTGTGGAATATAATCTGTGTGGATTGTATTTCTTGTAGGTATTGTAAGAGTCGAAGGTTTCAAGTAGTCAGTTTTCTGCGTCTAAATGGTCTAATCATTTTCATCCAACCACACATGACATCACTCCGATTATCAGTTACTACGTCGTATGTGAAGTTGTGCTCACAGGGCTTTCTGTAAACAGAGATACAGAAGAAATAATTAGTTTCCTTAAATACCACATCGAACGCAATAATGTTCTTACGCCAAGGAAGCACTGTGCTGCTCGACTGGGACATTTACTGAATTCGAGAACATCTGCGTGAAAAAAGACTGTTACTAATAGCTTCTTGAAGAGTTTGCTGTAACTATGTGAATTACAAAACTTTTCTCATTACCTCGCTGCATTTCTTTGATATTAAACGGCCATATGCATACACCAGCATCCAAGAGTACCATGTATTTTGCCATGCCTAAGACTGGTAAGAATATTTTAGAAAAAAATAATAATAAATTAATTAAATTTTAAAAAAAATTATCGCCAAAGATATCAGGCAGCAAACATTTTATAAGAGCAAAAATTGAAGGTAACTAGCTCGTTATTCTGTGGTTTGTGCATCAAAGTGACTGATATACTCATATTCTGTACTGCCCACTGACAGAAAAGCAAAAGTTTTTCACTTTATGCGTTTTATTACTCGTGTGCGTGTGTGATTACTAAGTTCATACACAGTGCATTACAATCAAGCGAGTTCGATTTTTTCTTAAATTAAATTATTTTTTCTTTTTCTGTGATTAATAGAAGTGAATTTCAATTTTAATTTCAAGTGCATAATATTTATTACTCTCTCCCATATACGGGGTTGTTAAAATTTGGACAACAGGTACAATTAAGAATGCACTCCATTTATTGGAGTGCATTTTATTTTACATTTATTGGAAAAAAAAAATTAGTTACAAAATTTGTCACTGTATGGCGCGTAACTATCTTAGTTACGATTATGTGAATAACTTACGTTATTTGCATAATCGTAAATTATTGCCACAGCGCCACTACTCAGCTCTACTGTACTGTATAAAAGCAAAGCAGTCTCTTCAAAATCATACAGTAGATGTTTGCCTGCACCATAGCAGCAATGTGTAAGATACAAAATCTTACAAACTAAGTTGAATAAAGACTTTGAAGTTTTTTGATATTATTTAAGGAAGTTTTTTGTTACAAGTTCAAATGAAGTAACAATGATGGAGATTTCACTAGTAAGATTAATTCAGAGGTAAGATAAATTTAATGAAGGGAAAGTAATATTAATAATAGCAGGGACTAAGCTATCAACTACCAACATACTCGATGACAAACAAGGGCTGCGGGCAAAGTGGCAGGGGTCATTTATGAATAGGCGAAAAAGGGTTGTTCGGAGACTTACACTGGAAAGGGAGTGGGGATTAGTATAGTCAAGGCGTTTACTTTAATCGGAACACCGTCAGAACAAACAGGATGTGGGTACTTGTCCAGCAATCGGTGCCTAATTAGACGCGGTGGTTACCAGATTGGGATGCGTGTTTTCCGACGCTATTGAAGGCAAGGCGTTATATGAGATTTGAGTGTTTTAGGAGGATGGTCGGTTAACTTCAAAGAGTGTACGGTCTGGGAACGGAACAGGAGGAATATTCAAAAAGAAGATTGAGACACGTGCTATGGGGCAGTCTGAGAGAAAAAATACTAGCAAATGAAACGGAACAAAGTTTGATAGTAATGATAGGACTGGATGGAGCCTCAAAAATAGGCGTGGCAGCCTGGGAGTACGACGTAGAGAGGAGGAGAACAAAAAGGGGAGGAGGAATGAAAAATTGCACAGGAGCAGAAAAGCTAAAAAAAAAAACGGATTGTGGAGTGGAAAATAATATAGAGAAGTTTATGGGGAGAGTAAAAGAGTATGCAGGAGTGTAGAAGAGCATATAGTAATGTAGTGGAGTGGAAAAGAATATAGAGAAGTTTAAGGGGGAGTGCAGAGGAGAGTAAAAGAGATGCAGGAGTGTAGAAGAGCACAGAGTAATGTAGTGTAGTGGGAAATCGAGCAGTAAGAGAGAGAGAAAAAAAAGAAGTGTTGTTAGTAAGTGCCTATGACAACGAAGTGGACGAGGAGGAAAAACATAGTCAATGTTAGCTCGTTGAAATGTCTAGGAGTTGATTGAAAAGAATTAGTGATCTCACACCAAAAAGAAAGGTAAAATCAAGCGCGCTGTTAAGAACCAAGATACCTAAAAATTTTGGAACGCAACGTGCAGAACCGGATGGAATCTGAAGCCCGACCGACATGAGAGTAGCCATACTGGAACAGAAGAAATACATCAAGCAGGCAGAATGAATGAAGCCGAGACCTACATAGCAGCCCTACAACCCATGCCAAACTCTCCGGAAATTGTAAGATGCCGCTCCAGACGGAGAAGATACGAGGTACCTGACGGGAAAGACATACAGCAATGTCCCGCCGAGTTCAATAAGTAAGTGGCTAGATTATATTAGTACTCTCATACATATATAAAGGACTGTAAGGACACTGATAATGAATTAAAGGAAATTTAAGAAAGATAATGTGGGAAATATACAAAGAAATACATAATGTAAGGATAGGTTAGTGAAGAATTAGTGTTGAAAGACGTTAAACAAAAGGGAATAGATAGATATATGATAATCGTATTGTTTTAGGAGATGTATAATTAAAGAAATTTTGGAAGGGAAGGATAGGAGAGACATTAGGAATAATTATATTACTGTATGTAGGCCCTGTTGTAATGTAAGGGTCCAGTAAGAGTCTAATAACCTAACGTTGTTGTAGTCATAACCAAATGGACAAACACTAGTCCGAAAGATAATGTCAATTGTATAAGTTAACTTTGATTAGAGAAAGTCTGTCAATTATATCTCTAGGCAAGAAGAAGGTATTGAATAAATCAGAGGATATGAGTATAGATTCTTTAGCATTAGCATTAGTAGAGGCATTTGATGCAAGAAAGCAAGCTTATGCAGCATCAGCCAAAAAAAAAAAAAAAAACCCACTTCCACTTCACCCCTCTGTTCGTTCAAAATACCTGTCCAGCTGAGCCTTAAACTTATTTAGGCTATCAACCTCCACCACAAGGGATGGCAGTCTGTTCCACCAACCAACCACCCGCTGGCTAAAGGCAAATTTCCGCACGTCTATCCTACATCTGTCTTTCCTCAATTTGAATTTATGCCCTCTCAGGTGATTTTTCTGAGCTAGAGGAAGAATCCCATCAGCATTGAGCATGCTTAAACCATTCAAGGTTTTATACACCTCTATCAGATCACCTCGCTGGTGCCTAGTCTCCAGACACTGTAATTTGCAAAAATTAAGCCTTTCTTCGTAAGAGCACCCCTTTGTTCCATTCACTAATCTTGTTGCCCTTCTCTGTACTCGTTCCAGCAGCTCTACATCCTTCTTGAAATGAGGCCTCCAGACCTGTATACAGTACTCTAGGTGTGGCCTGACCATTGCCTTATACAATGGAATAATCACCTCCTTATCCCTGCTGGAAAAATTCCTGTATATCATTGACAATACTCCATGAGCTACTCTTGCAGCCCGTCTGCACTGCTCAGAGAACTTCATATCTGCCTGCACAATCACCCCCAAGTCCCTTTCATTCTCTACCACTGTCAGTGTAGTACCACAGAGTTGATACGTTGCTCTGGGGTTGCTGTTTCCCATGTGTAGTATTTTACATTTGTCAATGTTAAACTTCATTTGCCACCTCTCAGCCCATCTGCTCAACCTTTCCAGATCCTGTTGCAGCAGCATAGTGTCAGTAGTGTCCTTGACAACCCTGCCAACCTTTGTATCATCTGCAAACTTGGACATTAAGCTTGATATACCATCATCAATATCATTTATAAATACAGAAAACAATAATGGACCCAACACTGAGCCCTGAGGGACTCCACTAATAACATTAGTCCACGATGAGCAGTGTCCATTGATTACCACTCTCTGTCTTCTCCCCCTCAACCACCCCTTTATCCATAGCAACAATTTGCCTCCAATGTCACACTGCTCCAATTTGTGTAGCAGTCTTCCATGTGCAACAGTATCAAAAGCCTTTCTAAGATCCAAGTATATAATATCAAAGTTATTCCCTGCATCCAGTTCTTTTGTGACTGGATCATAGTATCCAATCAAGTTGGTCAGGCAAGACTTCCCCTTAACAAAACCATGCTGTGTCTGAGCTATAACTGAAGTCTTGTCTAAATGATCCTGCAGTGCTTCTTTAACCAGTGCCTCCATTAATTTTCCTGGAACAGAAGTTAAGCTCACAGGTCTATAATTACTTGTGTCAGCCTTTGCTCCTCCTTTGTGAATTGGGGTCATATTTGCACATTTCCAGTCTATGGGTACCTCCCCTGAGTCCAAGGAAGCTCTCATAATTATGGCTAAGGGTTTGCTTACTTCCTTTGCTGCCTCCTTTAATATAACTGGATAGATCCCATCCACCCCGGGTGCCTTTCTTGTGTTTATCTTCAACAGTTTCTCCTCCACTTTACTCCCAGTTATTTCAAGATTCTGTAGCTGACTGCTAGAGTTCAATACACCTCTGGCATTCCCCTTGCTGAATAACTCCTCATGTGTGAATGTCGATGCAAAATATTCATTTAGTTTGTTAGCTACCTGAGCAGGATCATCAACAGTTGACCCATCAATATCAAGTGGACCAATCTGATTCATCCCCTTCCTTCTAGAGTTTACATAAGTAAAGAACTCTTTGCTGTTTTTCTTTGCATCCCTTGCCAAGGATTTCTCGTAATCTGCCTTCGCCTGCCTAACCTCCTTTGTAACTTGGTTGCATATCAACTTGTATCTATCATAGGCTTCTGTGTCATGTGTTAATTTGTAAGTATCCCATGCATTTTTCTTCTCTGCCATATGCCTCATTAGTTCATCTGACATCCATTTTGGCCTAAACCTTGAACAATATTTCTTAGTTGGTATGTAAAGCCTAGTAGCTTCCAAGATAAGTTCTTTGAATGCTTCCCATTTTGAATTTGCTGTTGGTAACATCATCAGTTGGTCCCACTGTATAGAATTTAAATACTGTCTCAGTCCATCGTAGTCGCCTTTACGGAAGCAATAACCCTTCCCTTTACCCTTAATGGTAGTTACCTCTTTCAGTAACTCCCACTTCAGCACACTGTGATCACTGCCACCTAGTGGTTCATTTATCTGCAGATTCTTAATGCATGAAGAATCACTGCTGATAATCAAATCAAGAGTATTACTCCCTCTAGTAGCCTCCTGAACATGCTGATGTAGAAACAATCATCCAATAAATCCACAAAAGCCCTGCTAGTGTGTGAGTAACCAGCCCCCAAATTCCAGTCAATATCTGGGAAATTAAAATCTCCCATTATAAGACTCTCTGATTTACTGGCCCACTCTATTTCCCTGTACAGTTCCTTATTATACTCATCAGAGTCATTAGGCCTATAGCACACTCCTACTCTCAATTTTGATCTCCCAATGCTTATGTCACACCAAACTGACTCCACACTGCACTGTCCAGCGATGTCGACTGGCTTCACTTCCTTGGTTTTTATGTGTTTCTTAACTAATAGCATAACCCCTCCCCCCTTCCTATCCTGTCTATCCTTTCTGTAGACGTTGTACTCCCCAAATTGCAGTTCTGCATCCCCTATATCTGTGTGACACCACGTCTCTGATATCCCAACAATATCTGCCTTTGATGTTTTGAGCAATACCTCAAATTCATCAAATTTATTTACTAAACTCCTAGCATTGGTGTACACGCAAGTATACCTGCACCTGTTTCTATTCTTAGCTACCCTAACACAACCCATGTGTTTACTTGTACCGCAATGGCTCCCAGCAGTCTCTGAAATACCATGCATCTTGTTTTTCAGGCTTCTGCTCATTCTAATAGAAGCAGTGCAAGAATCTCTTCTCACCTCTGCCAGTGGCTACTGTCAATCTATTGGTCTTTGTCTCCCCCCAAGCTAGCAGTTTTCCGACCCACCTAACACTGCCTCGATAGCATCAGCAAATATTCTTGCACCCTTTCTATTTAAGTGTATCCCATCCCTGTAGAAGCAATCTCTCCTGTTAAGCAATCTTAAATCTTAAACAATCTAGAGTAAGAGGAGAGAAGCAATCTCTCCTCTTACTCTAAAGACATTGATCTTTAGCGTAAGAATCTGATTTGTATTGGAGGAGTAACATTAACGAAATTTCTTAAAAGAATTATTAATCATATGTAAGGAAAGGAGTAATATTAACAATTTCTCTAAAGTGTTATTAATCATAGGGTATATAGAGAGAAGTAACCCTACCAATGTAAATTGATATGCCTAATAACTTATAACAGGTATTAAGTAAACGATAAGTCAAATATTATGTGTTTAAAAATTGATCATTTATTCTGTTGTAAATATGTACAATAAACAATATTTTATAATATTTGGTGTGTATTGTTATTCTTAACACTCAGCCAACCTGAAGGGAATTATACATAATTAAAGAGATTCCCCTGAACATGAATTCTTTTGAGAAGTCATAAGTCAAATGTGTAAATGGGGGATATAATAAAAAGGGGAATAATATATATAGGGGAAATAAAGGAAAAGGAAAACATAATATTAAAGAAAATAAATTAAACCCCACCAAAAATGTTGCAGGAAAAGGCGCTATTAGTGAAGCTGTACTATCAGAACAGCAACGTTGCAGCTGCGGCTATCAGAGAATTCCGGCATCAGAAGGCGTAGACTATGCCTTCTGATGTAATGTCCGCAAAATGATTGCGAAATTTGAAGCGACAGGACATCTTGGTGTTCAACCAGGTAGAGGTCGAAAACGAGTGGACTCCTCTCGGGTTGAAGATGTGGCTATGGCTGTCGTGGATTTAAGTCAATCTCCATGTGGTAGCGCAAGTGTGCCAGCTGTTTATCGTGAAGTGGACATGCTGTGTTCCACTGTGAGGCTAGTAATGCGTCAGGTGTTGTGGTACTATCCTTACAAGATGCACATGCTACAGTAGCTACAGCATGGTGATGCAGATATTCGTTTCATGTACGCACTTCAGTTTCTGGCGCGAATAGCAGTGGATATCACTTGGCCATGGAATATCCTTTGGAGTGATGAAGCCCACTTCTGCTTAAATGGACAAGTGAATACGCACAACTGTTGCATTTGGGCAACAGAAAACCCTCGAGTTATCCAAGAGGTCCCGTTGCATTCTCCAAAAGTGACACTGTGGTGTGGATTTACGGCCATATTCATGATTGGGCCATATCTTTTTGAACAGCTAACATTGACTGCACCTCGCACCTGTTCCGTCACTGGACAGCGATATTATGAAATGTTGGCAAATTTCGCAATACCAGAGCTGCAACAACGTGGGTGCCTTCGGGATACCATATTCATGCAAGATGGTGCGCAACCCCACATCCACCGTTGTGTCCAAAGATTGCTAAGGCAACACTTTACAGACGAACGGGTCATCAGCCGTTGTTTCCAGACATCTTGGCCACCCCGATCACTGGACCTCACCTCATGCGACTTCTGGTTGTGGGGTTTTTTGAAGAACCAGGTGTATCGGGAAGGATGTTAAACTCTGGCAGATCTGAAGGACAGCATTAGACGTCATGTGCTAACTATTCCAGTTGACGTGTTACGTTCTGCTGTAGAAAATGCTGTTCTTCGAATGGAAACTGTTGTTGACCAAAATGGAGGACACATTGAACAATTGTAGTGCTGTTCAAGTGATTTGTATTGCCACAGTGCCAAATTTTGTAACTAATTTTTTTTCCCAATAAATGGTGAGCGCATTCTTTATTGTACCTGTTGTCCAAATTTCTCCTTAGGAGCCTTAGAACTCGCTCCAGAGCCCTCTACATAGGGATACTTTAATTTTAACAACCCTGTACCTTTAAGTAATTATTTTCTTTGTATCTGTGCACAAGCGACACTTCACGAGTGTTACCTAACGATCACGCGAATCATGTACAGACTGTATAAATCTATCAATACTGAATTGAAACTACATATTTTATGAATTTATTATTTTTTCCATACAATTTGTAATGTAAAAAAGAAATATTAATTATCGGATTTTTAATCTACCTATTTTAATGAAATTTGGAATGGCTCTACAAATATTGTTAAAAGGCTGAAATAATAAATTTAATGAAAATCCGTCCACTGGGAGACGAATTATTTACAGAAGAACATGATGAAGACAATAGGCGCATATGTATGTGTATATATGTGCAAACATGACTTTAAAAGTTTACATAAATCAAATAAAAAAAAGCATATGCAGTTTTTAGATTCCTATTTGTAGGTAGATATTTCGAAAATATTTTATTAAAATATTTTGATAAGACTCTCGCTCTTTCTTTCCTACGCACATACTCACATCCCTCTTTAAACACGCCAAAGAGCCCATTGTGAGGTTGTTAACGACGTAATGAGGTCTCTTGCAGTATATATAATCAGCGAAAGACAGGTAATTTTGCGGGCGACGACACTCTAATGCCGCATTTTTATTGCTGTTCATAAATAACAAGACGCAGTATTCTGTTGTGTTAACGATATTCCTTTACCACCGGAACGCCAAAGTAATTTGAAAAGACAGGAAAAAAGTAAGCGGTAAAGCTCTAAAATAATTGCTTGATTCTGAATTGCCCATTAACTGGAACCTCAAAACAGTTTTCTTTCTTCTTAGGAAAACGGCCAGTTTGGCAAAGTATACCTTGACGTTTCAAAATGTTTTATCAGGCTGTTAGTTTTAGTGTGCCAACTGAGATGGTGTCTACGCAAACTCGGACCCCATCCGTATGCTTGCTATTTCTTTGTATCAATGTGCGTTTTAGGATATAAAAATCTTTTCTCCTTGGTACATCATTATCTTGAGTGATGGTTCGTTGCGTTGTCTGTACTTTCTGTGTATTGCATTCTCCGTCAGCGTGGTCTATATCCAATAATAATAAAATTTCTTTCTCCGAAGGGAATTGTTTATCAGAAATGTCATTTGCGCAGCATCTGATGAATGCGTCAAATGAATGCTAAAATAATTTTCGTTTTGCACTATTATTTACACAAATCCAATTTTGGAGATGTTCTTTTCATTTTTGTTCAAAGGAGCCCTTTAATGGATATCAATTTGATAAATTGTGTCCCCCCCAAAAAAAAACTATTTTATTTAGGCCACCCGAATAATTAAATTCATCTTTATTACAAATTGTGTGTCTTATGTCTGTTAATTACGTGTGTTCTATGGTTGATTTGTCTGTTTTGCTTGATAAATTTAAAAAAACCCAGTTTGGAGGGGGTGGGGGAACCTTGCTATCTAATTCATCTATATTACAAATTGTGTCTTATGGCTGTTAATTGCGTGTGTTCTATGGTCGATTTGTCTGTTTTGCTGGACGAAAAACTCCAGTTTTTTTTGGGGGGGGGACCTTACTATCTATGTCTGAGACTGACGTAGATAGCAAGGTTCACTCAGCCACGGAGTGAAAAAAGCCCATTAAAGTTCCTCGCCTCATCGACAGGATTCGACCCCGGGCCTTTTTCACCAGGTGTTGGGAGGACGGTGACGATACCACTCTTCTACCCACTCAGACAACTGCCAGTAGGAGCAGAAGCATCATGGAGCATAGTAATTAGGGTAAGGTGCCAGCGGTGGTCTCCCAGAACTGCGCCATCAGTACTCTTGCTAAGTATACAGAACTCTGTAAATGCTAGAAGCGTGTGTGGCACGTTGTATGTGTATATTATTGTGTTGGGCTCTGTTGTTTCTCGGGCTAGTTGGACCTTACGTTGCTCCCCGCCAGCACTAGAAGATGAGCCAGGCTTCCCATTATTTTCTGGCTGGTCTTCGCCCTGGTTGTCTGAGCTTCCTGGACAAAGTTCAAGTTAAAAAAAAAAAAAAAAAAGTGTGAGCAAAGGCGATAGTCCAAGAATGGGAGTAAAAGAGGGTAGGAAGCTGAAAGGATGTGAAAAGAAGGCGTCCTCCAGATGAGGGAAGCAAGGAAAGAATGAAGGGTTAGACACTCCTGAGCCGGCAAACCCACCCGAGCCCAGAGACAGTGAAGTTTGAAAGGCCAGAGAACCCAGTAAAGAGGAATACCATTTGGCCTCACGCCTACCTGCTGGTAGGTAGGAGGCCCAACCCTACAGTCCAACTGTACTAGACTCATCAGGGTAGAATTCTACGAGGTATGGAGCAATAATTCCATAGGAAGGAGTCAGCAAGTTGTGGTAGGTCACTGAAAGAATGAGTTGTCCTGATTGACATCTGTCTGTTATGGGTTTGTTTTTACGGTTGGTTCGTTTAATTTCAAAGACTGATTTCGCAAACTCAGTAAAGGCAAGATAACAATGCTCATCCTGCAGGAAGAGGTCCTCATTATGCTGTGGGTTTCCTGTATTTCGGTGATTAACTTGAGTCGGGGGTTTATATTTAGGACAATTGTACATAATGTGGTCTCAACTTTCTACATCTCGACGTGTATATAAAGTGTCATTTTCAATCTCCAGCATTGTCAGTTTGAGACCCATGTCCCGTGCGGAAGAAGGTAGTTTTGTAGGCATGGTGAATACCAGGGAGGAGGCTTCGGGCTAGTGAATACAATTGATGGGATAAATTTCCTGGTAATTATACCCTTGCCAGAGTTTTCCCAATTCTCTGCCAGATTCTGTAAGTTTTTCGGTGATTTTCTTCTTTTCAATATCATAAGCCCCTTGGGATTCACCAGGTTGTAAATGCTGTCTCCATAAGTAGAAAAGTAAGGAGGAAAACTAGCTCTCCCAAATATTCTTAACACAACGCCGCAAGCAATAATGGTTAAACGATGCACCACTTCACAGGTGGCACAATAATCCTTTAATCACTGAGAACATTGTAAGTACTAGAAAGTTTAAGAGTACACTAAACATAGCAGAGGAATTTATTCTGAATTATATACTAACTACATATTATGGATCAACAAGAAATTATTCCTGATCAGTTAAAATGTAAAATTTGTGGCGATAATAAAAAACGATTATTAAGTGCATCAAATGCCTGGGGCTGATCTGCAATTCTTGTACCAAAATAAACCTTACTAAATTATCTAAAGCAAAAAAGTTTTTAATTAGTGAACGGTGCAAAGAAAAAAACCAAACTAACAACTTTCTGTAAAGTGCCAGATGAAGCTCGCATTCAAGAACCACAAAATAAACACCCTGAAACTAACGGATATCGATTCTGATACTCCAGAGAGTGACCACACAATAAAAATAGATGAATTGCTGGATGATGATAAAAATAAGTTTATGCAATTGCCTCTGAGCATTCAAGATTACTTAAACCTACAGTCCTATCAGGCCTCTGATTATCAGAACACATTTTCTGAATAATATCGGTGTAGATACACCATAGTTTACCCATAACTTAAACTACGTACGTAGTGTGAAGGCATCGTTTTTTAATTGTATCTCATATTGTGGCTACCTTTATAACGAGATACCAGGTATTGCACTACTTCGAATAAGTAACGCTGCTCTGGTAGAGCAGACCACTGTTATTTATTCTTAGTGGCTATAATTAAAAATCCAGATTTGTCTCTAATTCTATCCCTGATAAGGTTTTGGTTACTTTTGACCGCAAAATTAAAGCCAAGTTAACTTGAAGCATTCTAGGAAATGGGACACGCTTGCACAAACCCACCATAAACTATGCCCACCTTCTGTTAACATTTCAACCCAGAAGTTTTTCCCCCAATAAACTTTCGGGCCTGGAATGTGGCTTTAATTTTGCGGTCAAAAGTAACCAGTACCCTATCAGGGACAGCATTATAGAATTACAGACAAAACTTGGGAACCACACAGATAAAAATCGGTTTTTTCACGAATTACCATAAACTCCCGCCTCACATCACCCGTCCAATGTAACTAAACAACAACAAATTAATTTACGTAAGTTAAAAAATAACCCTAACATATCATTATTCAAAAAAAGCTGATAAAGGCGACAATCGCTATTATAGATAAACAGGTGTATGTAAATAAAATACAACAAATTCTCTCCGACACCCAAACCTATAAAATTGACAATAATTATACTAGTTCAAAGTTAAAAAATAAATTAGACATCTTACTCAGGAAGCTAAGAGCTAACCATGAAATAAATTTACATAACCTTACAACAAATTGGCATCTGTAATAACATTTTGCGCCATATTATTATTATTAGCTATATGGTGCAAGGAAGCCTGAGGCTTATGCTGCACCAGCCAAAAAAAAAAAAAAAAAATTCCTAGTTACCCTGAGAGAGAGAGAGAGAGAGAGAGAGAGAGAGAGAGAGAGAGAGAGTGAGGAATCACCAAAAAAGAGAAGAATGAGATATCCAGCTCAGGATCCTGGGTGTGCCAAGCCCATACTCACCAGATGTGAGCCCCTGGGGTTAAATATGTTTGGCATCATCAAACTCCATAAACCTGATCACCCCTTACGCCCGATTATTTCTTACAGCAAATCCTCCTTTGCCAATTTATATTCCTTCGTGGTAAAGATTATCTCCCCTCTCATGAATTTTTCTAAATTTCGAGTTTATAATACACATCAAGCTTTTGAGCGCATAAACCCCATTACGATCTCTGCTAATGATTTGTTAGCTTCCTTTGATGTAGTGTCCATATATACTAATGTTGACCTAAATTACACCTTACAAGCCTTACGCGATCTTTCAAAATCAGATAATACTTTAACCAGCTGCGCGTCACTTAATATCGAAAGCATTTTAGATCTTGTTACTGTGTTAATCAAAGCTAGGCATTTCCATGAGCAGGTGTATGAACAAATATTCGAACTCCCTATGGGCCTAGGAATATCAGCCCCCCCCCTATCTGAAATATATCTCGCCACTGTAGAACAACAAACTCTCCAACCATTTCCAGCAAGTATTAAACTTTAATGTCTACCTTTTCTGATGACGTTCTATTAATTGGAGACAAAATTACCGTCGACAGTCTCTTTATTAAGTTTAATTCAATAGATCCCAGATTAAAATATACCCTGGAATTAGAAACGAACAATTAATTTCCTCAACTTAACCATATATAAAATGGGCAATAGACTAGATACAAAAATCTACAGAAAAAAAAATAAAAAACAAACAGGCAAATACCTACATTTTCATTCGCATCACCCCTTTGTATAAAAAAATCCGTTCTTTATAATCAAGTCTTTAATGCCTTAAAATATTGCCATTCACAAGATTATTTGGCTTTTGAGTTAAAATACCTTACGGAAAAGTTTACAGCTAGGAAATATCCAGTCAAATTAATTCAACAAACTATTCTAGCAGTTCAGGATAAAATTCATAATCCTAACAGTCCTGTATAAAAAAAAAACTAACATTTCAAATACTCTTGTTGTCCTCCCTTACCGTTGTCAAATCGTCAGACGTTGACGTCCAGTCTTCGCTAACACAGATATTTCCTTAATTTTCTCCACTTAAAACAAATCAGGAACTTCCTTTAAAAAATACAAAGGAACCCACGTATACGACACGGGAGACATTAATAATATAGTTTATCTAGTCAATTGGCAAGATTGCAACGCGTATTACATCGGGAGTACTACCAACAAATTTGGATCATCCACTACCGCAAATACACGCGCATACTACCACGTCAGTAGTTTCCGAACACATCAAGGAAACACCGCGCTCGCTCAACACGTGCATACTCACAACCATAACCCCTCAGTTGATGCTGCAATTACCATTATTAAATTAAATTCAAGCGCCTTCAATACGAAACTCTCATAATAGAATGGTGCCGGCTTAACACCAACCTTGACGTCCTGAACACCAAACTTCCGGCTTCCCTTTCCCTAATTTGGAATGTCGCGCGCATTAAAATACCACATTTCGGGTACTTAAAGTTCACGCCGATTCTTTGTCCTTCATTTCCTTAGGGCCAACTGAAGATTAAAAATTAACGAAAGTCCATCGTTTACGATTATTGACCATATTCTCATTTAATCATAATTTTACAGTTTTACATTTTAAAATTGACAACTAGAGGATGACGTGGTGCACCTCTTCCTCCTCTGAGCTTAATTTTAACCCAAGATTTTAGTTTTTAATCTGAGGCCTTCCCCTTTTTTATATAATTCATGCAACTAAACGTATCATGAGGTGAGTGCCGATCTTATTTAAGCCCTGACTAAAGTGCATATTTTCCGTCTAAATTTTCGGAATTTTAAGTTCTTGCTACTTTTTAATTATAGCTACTGAGAAAAAATAACAGTAGTCTTCTCTACCAGAGAAGCATTACTTATTTGAAGTAGTGCAATACCTGGTATCTCGTTGTGAAGATAGCCGCAATATGAGATACAATTAAAAACGATGCCTTCACACTACATACATAGTTTAATTATGGGTAAACTATGCCATATTTACACCGATATTACATAGTTAATTAAAAACCCATATCATATAATGACTCTCGCATTGAATCTTCAAATATTGTATCGTTCTGTACCATTTGGCATCTCTCATATTGTGGAACCACTTTGCAACTGTTATGGCATGTTTACATTATCTGGGTACCTGCCCACCCACCGATTAAAGGCCAACAAGCCTTGAAACAGTGCCGTCAGAGGGAGCCTGATATTCACGGAGTTTCCGAGAATAGGTAACAACAATCTTCTCTAATGGGGAAGCGTTGCCTATTCTAGGAATTTATGAGCTTTAGAGTAGTGCGAATTGAAGGAGTAACTATCCCTTTCTTCCTTCTAGGGCATTTCCTTCCTCTACCTCTCCTACTATCACTTTCATCTTTTTTGCTTTTCTAAGTCTAATAGGGTAAGTATGAGGATAACAGAGATCTTTATCCCATACCATATTACAAACGGTCACCGTCTGGGTGGTGGTATCCACTGAGAATAAATAACAGTAGTCTTCTCCACCAGAGAAGCGTTACTTATTCGAAGAAGTGCAATACGAAGGTCGAGAACTTCCAGTTATGAAGGTAGCCACAATATGAGATACAATTAAAAACGATGCCTTCACATTACGTACTTAGTTTAATTTATGGGTAAACTATGGTGTATCTACACCGATATATAGTTAATTTAAACCCATATCATATTATGCCTCGCGCATTGAATCTTCAAACATTTTCTGAACAAAAGCATGCAAACTGAAAGTTTATGCAACGCCGAAAGTAGTCTTGCTATTAGTAATACTAATAGCAAGACTGGAGTTTGCAAATGGCCGTCATTCAGTGTAGCCACGTGTTCTGGAGCTCCTGAATGTTGAGTTATTTTAATGTGTTTAAAGTGTTTTCTTCCACTGGAAAAATGTACCAGCTAAAAGAACTTCGCAATTGGATTAAGTGAGTGAAAAATTTTTGTTATTACGAGGGTTATCTGGACTGTACTCTCTCGTCATAGACCTAATCCCTTTAGGCTTAGCATTCTGCTAACGCTTTGCTGTAGTCAAACACGTATTGTTGACAGTTAGGCCTAGTGGATATTGCTGAGAATACGATATGTATATAGTTTTGATTTGGAGCAAATTCGTGCGCGTATAGTGTGTGGCAGCCTACGAATGAGCTCCGATTAAAATTAATAATTTGTGCGGTTATACTGTTTTGATTTTCGAGAAAGATGTTCTAAAGATGATCTGTCCGGTAATAATGCCAAATCGCCTGCATCTTCCTCAGGTAATGTTTTATTTATTTCTTGGCTGATTTTATCAATACAGTACTTCCAATTCCCGACTATAGAACAAAAGCAGTTGGCTACGCCGTCGGTTCCTCTCTCTAGGGCCACGCTCACCGCTGGCTACTTCTTCCCCCCACTTGTGTTCTGGGGATAACTCGGGGATTTTCGAGGCGTTGATGTGCGGCTTCAGATCATCACACGGGCCTGACGCTTTCGTTCGGCAGCTTTTTCAGTCCTCTTGAGGCGTAAAAAATTTCAACCCCGTTAAACCTCCGGTAGACCTTTCAGAAGAAATCAAATTACTCAGGAGCAACCCCTTACAATTGCTTTATTATAGCTTTATTGGTCTTTGACCCAAACCATACAACCCTTAGACATGAGCTCAAGAGAAACATCCTCATCGTCGGCTGACGAGAATGCTGTAGCAGACGATTCAGACCAAGTTGGCCTCCAGCCTCCCAAAGTGAACAAGTCCAAGAAAAAGAAACAGAAAAGTAAGAGGAGAGCAAAAACCAGAACACCCCGGTCTCCTCAAACCATACTAGAATTTCTCAACAAAGTGCCTCTTGATGAATCTGACCCTGTGATCTCATCTAAGTTTCAATTTAACACTTCAACGCCAGTAGTAGTTCGCCTAGCCCCTGTCCCTCCTACTCTGCAACCTTCACAGGCAAGCTCTCCCTACACTGGGAAATTACAGACCACTCTCTCTCCAACAGCTATAAGTGCTCCTGCCTCCCAGGCAGCTCTAGGGCCCTCCCCTAATCTAGCAGAGAGTCCTGGAACATTATCTGCAGCCAAACTATCAACCAATATTCCTACCCCATCAGGGACTCCTAAGACCTCCTCTGCCAAACAACCAGAGAGACCACGCAGAGCATTGGATCAGACTGAGACAGAAGGCCTCCCCCAATCTAGAAAACTAACCGTCACAGTAACTACACCTTCTGCATACCCTACAACTCACAAACCTATAGATGAAGACTCTCCAACCCATCAAATAATATCTGCTTTACATAGGAATCTTGTGACCTTTCTTAATCAAGATAATAGTCGATTCAACAGACAAGCGGCAAGTTATGTTCAAGAACTCTGGGCCACCCTTGAATCTATTACCACTGCCCTCCTTATCGACAGCGAGAAACTAAAAACCACTAACGAGGAACTTAAGACAAGAACCTCCATCCTTGAGAAGGTGCTGGACACTCTACCGAATCTTCCTACACCACGGCTACAAGCATATAAAGAATGCGGGGAAAAACAAACGCCACAGCGCGTCCCGACATACTCGGAAGCGCTGAGGATCCCAATAGCAACGGAAACCCAACCAACCGCAGAGACGCACCAGAAGAGGAAAACACTGTTGCCAACACCAAACCTGGTGATACTCCGACCAAAGGAGACTGGCAAGATCCCCTCTAGTGAGGAATTAAAAACAAAAGTAATTAGTAATATGAGGGAGGACCTTAAAAATACAAGAATAAAAGGAATACGGAAAATGAGAGACGTAGGACTAGTAATTGAAACCGAAACTAGACAAGAAATACAAAGTATCATAGAAAACCCCAAAATAGACGCTCTCGGATTAACGGCCCAGCCGCCCAAAAGGAAGGGACCGTCAATAATAATCTATGACGTCAATCCAGAAGTCACAGCAGCCCAGCTGGCCGAAGAGCTCTACCTCAGGAATCTGCAAAAGGAAATACCAGACAAAGAAACACACGAAGTAATAACCACAAAGTTTCATATAAAGGCGAGAGGAGGAATAAACAACAACTGGAGTGTGGAGCTTATACCGGAAGCATGGCAAGTCTTAAAGGACAGAAAAAGGGTATATATTGAGTGGGGCAGCTACCGATTCCGGGAGCGAGTGGTGGTTCCGAAATGCTTTAGATGCTGCAAGTTCGGACACACTACGCATGTCTGCACCCAGACAGTTCCAACTTGTGGACACTGCACAGAGAAGGGACACGCCTTTAAAGACTGTCCACACAAAGACAAGGAAGCCACCTGCGCAAACTGTAAGGCAATGAAAATAGAACACGCGCATTCAATCAAGGACCCGAAGTGCCCAGTCTACCTTAAAGCCAAAAGCATATACCAAAATAGAATCGATTATGGGGACAAGAAATAAAAAGTATAATATAGCAATGATTAAGATAATCCAGACTAACGCGCAACGAGCCAAAACAGTGGCAGACCAAATCCGGGTCAGGGCCGATGAGGAAGACACCGACATAATCATATTGCAGGAGCCATACGTTCACGCAAAGCGGGTGGTGGGGTATCCACTGCAATATAAGGCCGTCCACACGGAGGAGGACACCCCATGGGCAGCGGTCCTAGTCAGGAACACCAAAATCACTGCAACAAAAGTAACTCAACTGTGCACGACCTGGGCTGCCTGTGCCCAGCTCATTACAGCACTAGGCTCCCTATATGTAGTGGCCCTTTACAGCAGGCCAGGACAGGAAATTGAGACCACAATCAACTACCTGCGCCGTCTCCAAAACACTCTGCCGAATGAAAAAATAATTATAGGAGCGGATGTAAACTGTCGCTCTCCACTATGGCACAGCGTTACTGCCGACAGAAGAGGAACAACAAATGGGCAGCAACTCGAAAACTATCTGATAGGATCACAATTTGTTGTACTGAACCAACCGCACCATCTGCCAACATTCTGCAACACCCTCTGGGAGGCCACCATCGATATCACTCTAGCAACTAGGAACCTGGCGAACCACGTGACCGACTGGAGGGTGGAAGACGCTTGGACCACCTCGGACCATCGAGTCATCACCTGCAAAGTAACAAGAACGCTGCCAAGAACAACAGCAAATATACAAACACCCCACAGATACGCAGTTGCCAAGGCAGATTGGCCCCAATACAAAGAGCTACTAACTACAGCGGTTAACAACAAACCTCCGTCCCTAGATCCACAGAATAATCCGAACGAACTGCAGAAGGCAATTACTAAATTGATGATAGATATCAGCAACCAAACTATCAGGAAGAAACAACCCCGACTGGGCTCAGTCCCCTGGTGGACCCGGGACATTGCCATGCTCCGGCGACAAATGAACAAGAGTAGGAAGGACTTCCAGAGGGCCCGAAGAACATGGCCAGCAAATGAGGTTGAAGCCCTGAGGCAAATATATAGACAAATAAGAAACCGGTACACTGACGCCATAAAGACAAGTAAAAGACGCTCTTGGGAGTCCTTGGTCTCCACAGCAGGGAACAATGACCCCTGGGGCATTGTCTACAAAGTAACAACCAATAGACTGCCTAGGGGGGAGGTGATTTCTACCACTAGGACTCGGCAGGGAGATCTCACCACAACCTGGGAGCAGTCGATGAATAACATACTCGACAGAATATATCAAAAACCAAATATGTTAACTATGCCAGGTCAGAAACAGACATGCTACAGAAACGATAACTACAGAAACCAGGCGATTGAGCCTCCCTTCACCTTGGATGAACTCAGCGTGGCCGCTAGTAGGGTCAGAAATAGAAAATGCCCGGGCCTCGATCTTATTGAGCCTGAAATACTGAAGAAAACCGTGGAATACAATCCGCACCTACTCCTAACACTATACAATAGATGCTTGGAAACAGGACATTTCCCAACTGCATGGAAAACAGCAAATTTAAAACTAATACTGAAAAATCCTACCAAAAATCCAGAATTTCCGGATTCATATCGACCCATCGCACTGCTCCCAGTGGCAAGCAAATTGTTTGAAAGATTACTCCATGTGAGAGTTATAAAACACTATGAAGCGGCAGGCCTACATGCCAGAAATCAGTATGGCTTCAGACCAGGATCCTCAACCGTGGACGCACTGGGAAACTTGCTAAGGATTTTCCAGGATTGTAGACGAAAGTATCTGCTGCTCATCTCTGTTGACTTTGCTGGGGCGTTTGATTCACTTTGGTGGCCAAGCGTCCTGGCAAGGTTGAGGGAGGCTGAGGTGCCTCTTAACCTCTACAAAGTAATCGAAAGCTATTTAACACAAAGAAGAGTGGAAATCAATGTACACTATCAAAAAATAACAAGAGAGGTGCACAGAGGATGTCCGCAGGGATCGGTGCTTGGGCCGCTTCTGTGGACAATGGTCCTCGATGAATTCCTGACTACGGACCTGGGTTCTGTGGCAGTACACGCCTTCGCGGACGACTTGACATTGACGGTAGAGGCGGACTCCAGGGCCCAATTGGAGACGCTGGCAAATCAGGCACTGCAGCGGCTGCAGCAATGGGCATCAAAGAACCAGCTGAAAATATCGTCAGACAAGACCTCATCGATCCTGCTAAAGGGGATTCTGCAACTACGACGACCCCCGCAAATTAAAATCAACAATGTAACAATCAAATTTGTGAGCCAACTGAAGTATCTGGGCGTTATCCTAGATAAAAACATGACGTTCCAGCCGCATCTGAAATACATCAGAAGAAAAATCAGAGGATACTCTGGACTGGTAACCAGAATCACAAGGAAAGATTGGGGACTCAAGAAAAAAGCACTGATGCTTTACTATAAAACAACCTTCCTGCCTGCAATCACCTATGCAGCAGCGGTTTGGTATCCAAAAACGACACTGGTAGTCAACAAAAGAACACTAGAAATGACCCAAAGGACCATACTGCTATCAACAACGCGCGCCTGCAGCACGGTAAGTACCCCAGCATTGCAGGTACTTGCTGGAGCGCTCCCTCTGGACCTGGAGGCAGTTCAGGCCGGGCTACTGTTTTTGCTGGCCAGGGGAGTGGCCGCTACCCACCAAGGATACACGACTGACCCGGCGGGCAACCTAAAACACGAAAAAAATAGGCTACAGACCCACCTCCTAGATCTTTGGCAGAGAAGATGGACAGAGACTACAAAAGGCGAAGTAACAAAAAGATTTCTACCAGACCTCCAGAAAATATACCCAAAGCAGCCACCGTGGTACTTCCCAGGGTACCATATGACAACACTATTAACCGGACACGGACCCTACAAGGAGAAGCTGTTTGGCTTCCGACTTGTTGAGGACCCCAACTGCATATGTGGAGAAAGTGAAAGCTGGAGCCACATAGTCTATGATTGTCAACACTATGAAGACCTCAGAGGGCTACTAATAACAAGGTTAAGATACTTCCCAAAAGGACTGGAGCACCACTTCCTGGACACTGAGGATGAATATAGGGCACTCTCCCAGTATGCGCAAGACTTATTCACCAGGAGAAAAACACTAATAGCTATCTACAGCAACGTACACAGAGATTGACAAAAATCGGCGCCAAATGTGACAAAAAAACTGAAACCTTGCAGAGGACCAGTACTTGGAAAAGAAGAGTGCTGATCACACGGAAGAGAAAAGCAAGGACGGGGGAATGCAGCACAGACAGTAGAGAACAGACTAAACGCAGCACAGTTGCAAACAGCTTGATGGCGATCTGAAGAGGACACCCTCGCCCTCTTCACCTATTATTCCCACTTCCTTGGGGGGAGGGGACATTTTTTGTTCCTTCTCCTCCACCCCCAAACTTCTACTCTGGTGGGGCATGGGCATGCCCCACTGAAAACTGGGGCTATCTACTCTATTGGCCCCATATTTCTGTCTTTTCCCCCCAATCTTCGGTCTCCCTCCCCTCTCTACCTTCATCATAGCGAAAGCCCCACACGTCAAAAACTAAATATGATAAAATTACCTTACGCCCAAAACTCGGCCTAGCAAACCAAAGCGACATTACCCCAGCGCAGATTTTTTATTTACTTATATATTTATTTTTATTATTTTTTTTTTTATTTATTTATTTTTATTTATTTTTTTTTTATTTTATTTATTTATTTTTTTTTTTTAAGGTCCTAGCCGCCGAAATCCCAGGAAATTAAGCGGCAGGACCTGCCAGAGTGAATCTACAGCTACTGGGTTCCTGGTCTGCCTCCACGGGGCGTAAGTGGGACAACGTTGGGCCTCAATAGGGGTCCAACGGCTAAATGACCAGATGAACAACGGTACAGAACACAACACATGAACAATTCCCACACACTTTTAAATCTCTGGCATTTCCCAGTGAACTGGTTCACCACAATGAAAGCAACGCGGAGATGGGGGAAACCCCTGGTGCCGTAAGACAACAACACACACTTACACTTACACTTACTAATAGCAAGACTACTTTCGTACTTGCTATTAGTTCTGTACTTGCTATTAGTAATACGAATAGCAAGTACAGAATTCCAGAACACAAGAAAATCCCCTGAACAACTTAGCGGTAATAGGAAGTACTGCTTTTTTTTTTTTTAGGAGCATTAGCAACTAAGGCCATATTGCTCCGTGATATGCGGTGGTAATTCCCTGACTTTTCCGCATCCTCCGTATTTGGCGGTGACGGGCTCGAACCCCGGTCTAATCAAGAAGCGTGTGCTACGCACTGCTTCTTTCCACCTGGCTACGGAGGCGCGTGTATTGCTTTGAATCTGAAGAACGTCCAAGAAAATCTAGCGGTTTTGATCGTGAAAACCAAATACTTAGAGCGCAAAATACAGAAATATCTCAAGAGTTATTCACACTCAAGTAATTAATCATGAATTTCCATTTATCAGAATATGCACTGAGACCTAAAAGAACAACATATGGCAAATAAAAGCAACTGGATAAACATTACGATTCAAAGCAATTTCAACAGAAACCCAACAACTGGTCACTGATAGTATTGCCATACTCGAGTCAGAGATAATCCTCGTATCTACGTGTAGCAAACAGTTCTCAGAGAAGATCTCATCAATCAACAAGTGAATACATACCAAACACAAGAACGTTTTGTCACCTTCGAACAAGAAAAATTGCTAAGCATTCACATAACATTAGCATAGGCATATGATGCATGAAAGCAAGCTTATGCAGCATCAGCCAAAAAAAAAAAAAAAACACTTCCATTTCACCCCTCCGTTCGTTCGAAATACCTGTCCAGCTGAGCCTTAAATTTATTTAAGCTATCAACTTCCACAACAAGGGATGGAAGTCTGTTCCACCTACCCGCTGGCTAAAGGCAAGTTTCCGCACATCTATCCTACATCTGTCTTTCCTAAACTTGAATTTATACCCTCTCAGGTGATTATTCTGAGCAAGAGGAAGAATCCCATCAGCATTGAGCATGCTCAAACCATTCAAGGCTTTATACACCTATCAGATCACCTCGCTGGTGCCTAGTCTCCAGACACTGTAATTTGCAAAACTTAAGCCTTTCTTCGTAAGAGCAACCCTTTGTTCCATTCACTAATCTTGTTGCCCTTCTCTGTACTCGTTCCACACCTCTACATCCTTCTTGAAATGAGGATGTCCTTTTCATTTTCTACCACTGTCAGTGTAGTACCACAGAGTTGATACGTTGCTCTGGGGTTGCTGTATCCCATATGTAGTACTTTACATTTGTCAATGTTAAACTTCGTTTGCCACCTCTCAGCCCATCTGCTCAACCTTTCCAGATCCTGTTGCAGCAGCATAGCGTCAGTAGTGTACATAACCCTGCCAACCTTTGTATCGTCTGCAAACTTGGACATAACACTACAACTCTTTCTTCCCAGAGCTGTGTTGCTAAGCATAATAACCCCTCATCTGAAATTAATACAGTAAAAAAATGACAGAGGATACTCAGAAGAAAAAATGCGTTACACACGCTGGTACTAATTCTGGAGATACCCTCGAATAGGTTATCGACTACAACCTAAACATTCCACAACAAAAAAACGATCGTTTTGGCGGTCTTATGCCGACGTTACC
The DNA here is from genome assembly GCF_048544385.1 of Mastigoproctus giganteus. Taxonomy (NCBI): domain Eukaryota; kingdom Metazoa; phylum Arthropoda; class Arachnida; order Uropygi; family Thelyphonidae; genus Mastigoproctus; species Mastigoproctus giganteus. The sequence goes on from NC_143583.1 coordinate 141,408,965, forward strand.
GCTGTCAGTCCCATTGGCGTCCGACCCAAGGGTATAGACAACCAAAACAGTACCTGTGAAGAAAACCAACCTCTTCATACCAGCCCTGCATCTCCAACAAATATCAATGAAAAGGCGAACATAAGAAATTATCCAAAATCCAGTCAACGAATGGCTTGCCCAGCATATAACTACAATATAACGGCTGTACAGACTCGGCACCAAATCTTTGTTGATTATCTGGGTATCTGCCCACCCACCGATGATAGGCCAACAACTTAAAAAAAAAAAAAATTCTCTATATGTACGAGGCTCGCATCATATGCCTCTTTCATTGTCTCAAAGCCAGCTGATCCCAATCAACCGCCCATCAGCTTGGACCCGTGGCCTCCAAATACCCTAATCAAACCTTTTGAAGATAGAAAAGCTCGCATGCTCCAGAGAGGACATAATAATACTCAAACATAGCAACCACAGAGTGCCCCACCCACACCTGCAACTATCAGATGCTACATTCATAACATAAGAGACATAGTTGCAAACTACATGCACTGCAGTCTATTCTCCTTGCTGCAGAATATGATATTTTGTTTAATGTAGACTTGGCTGAACCACAATAGAAAAGATCTATTGACAACCTTTGCCTCCCATTAAACTATGCTGCTCAATGTAATGGACGGGCCATTCGCTGCAGTGGTGGAGTGGCAATCATATATAAAAATTCTTTTGCTCTACACAGGACCAACTCAAGTAGCTCTGAAAATTTTGAAGCCATTTCTGTAATCCTTGACCTCGATGAAATTAGAATACAGGCCTGCACTGTTTACCTCCCTCCAGAACATACCCTAGAATTAAAACGGAAGTAGGAGCCTGGATTACTGCTAACCTCCAACCCAACATCCCTACTATTCTCGTAGGGACTTCAACACGCCCCTGCAAAAATATTCAACAGCTCGGTCTTCTCTGGTAAACATGCTATATATGCTCGACCTTCACTCCCTTCAAACTCCCTCAACGCGAGGAAATCAGCAACTCGACCTCATTTTTCACAACCTAGTGCAGAACTTATCATCCCTACCGTCTCCTTCAATTCAGACCACCAATCATTGCACTGTGAATTTTATATCATTATAACCACTCTAGTCCCTCCGTAGAAGGATGTGGCCCGCAGTTTAAAAGAAAAGTCTTTTCAGCTAAGTTCATAAAACAAGAAATAATCCTCCAACGCCTCACTAGGTAAAAATGGAACTGTCTGTTAGAAAGATCAGAGCCCGAAGCTGCTTCCATCCTGGCTGAAGAATTATTTCAAATAGCTTGTGTCTAAGGAGATTCGGATCACACATCTGTCTAACTGGTGGTTTAACAAAAATATCAAGTTGATGATTAAGCTTCACACCAGCCAGAAGATAAATAAATTCAATACTGTAACTAAAAACACTTTATTTAAAATAAGTATAAAATAAATATATATTTACAATAAAAATATAACACTGATAAAATTTACTAAAAATAGAAATTAAAAGCGACAAAATTTGCTGTAGCTTTTGGAGGCAGCAGTCTCCTTCCTCAGCAGCATATGTCTACTGTGCGGCACATCCTTAAATAGCAGATTCACGTTACATGGTTCCACAGTTGGAATTTTCCATTTGCGCACCGGTACCGGAAATGGCTCGGGAGCGCGCTAGCTGAAACCGTTCATCACGTCCAAGAACGACGGTTTCCAGGGGGGGGGGGTGTAGACGTACACCCCTATCCCTATTAATAGTGTTGCTAGCTGTCCCAATACGTAAGCTCTCAAGCCATTTACGGTCCCAGAACCCTTGTGCATGATCTGTGATGACAGATCATGCACAAGGGTTCTGCTGAGGAAGGAGACTGCTGCTTCCGAAAGCTACAGCAAATTTTATCGCTTTTAATTTCTATTTTTAGTATATTTTATCAGTGTTATATTTTAATTGTAAATATATATTTATTTTATACTTATTTTAAATAAAGTGTTTTTAGTTACAGTATTTAATTTATTTATCTTCTGGCTAGTGTGAAGCTTAATCATCAACATAAATTGTCCCAGCCTTGTAGGCCTATTTAGATATAAAAATATCAAGGTAGTGTTTATAAGAAAACAAAAGGCTTACAGAAAATGGCCGAAAACCAGAACCCCAGAAGGCTACATCGTTTACAAAAAAGAACGAGCCTGTTTCTTAAAGCACAAACGCCAAGAATACAACTTCGCTATTTCTAAAAGCTTAATTAGTCTAAAAGAATTAATAGCCACAAAAATTCCAACTTCACCATGGATGAAACCTTATTTATGGAATGGATGGGCAGTACCTTCGGAACCTTTAGAGATCCTAAACTAAAGTTTAACTCTCCTAGAGCAGACAATACAAGTTGGCTGGTAAATTACATCAACAGCATGACTGCATTCGGATCCAATCTTGATAAACAGACCTCTCCTTACAGAAATCACCATATCCAAAGAAAGTGTAATTCATGCATTAAATAGTTTCCCAAATAAATCTAGTTCTGGCCCTGATATGTTTCCGCTCTCCATCATGAAAGTAGGCAGTCCATTTATGATTGAGGTCTCGCTACACATATTTAGAGAAACCCTTCGCACTGCAGTTATCTCTGAAATATGGAAACATTATATTGTAAAACTCGTGCCTAAAGTCAAACATCCAAAAGACAAGAACTTTCGTCCCATCTCTATAAGTTGCAATTTATTAAAATTGTTCCAGAAGACTCTCCTGCCAATTCTTGTCATGCATTTTTTTCCAGAAAAGACTTCCATATTTACACGCTGTGATTCTAAAGATATCGACTGTGATGAATTTAATAGACACCCTATTTCGTATAAAAATGACTCTGAACGCCGAAGAACAGATTGATGTAATCTTTTCAGATATTAAATCTACTTTCGACAATGTCTCAATCAATGTCTTGATGACAATACTTGAAAGGCATTTCAGAATACAGGGAGGATTATTAAAAGTCATCGTTTCCATTCTCAAACAAAGGCACTTGAGTTTGAACACAAGAAATTTCAATCGAACCACGTCATCTACAGAGGCGTTCCCCATGTTGTTGTTGTTGTTTGGTTTTAAGGAGCATTAGCAACTAAGGCGATATTGCTCCGGGAATATGCGGTGGCCATTCCCTTGACCTTTCCGCATCCTCCGTATTTGGTGGTGACGGGCTCGAACCCCGGTCTAATCAAGAAGCGTGTGCTACGCACTGCTGCTCCTTCCCACCTGGCTACGGAGACGCCAGGAGTTCCCCAAGGTGTCGTTCTTTCTGCTCTATTTATTTATTTATTATTATTATTTTTTTTTGCTGCCACTTTGGACCCCTTTCTCTCTACGCATCCTGACTGCAGCTCTTACGCAGATGATATAAAACTCTTCGTCTCGTCGAAACACGAAGACAAATCTGACGCAATCAACGCACATCCCACTGCCCTAATAGGAGAACTTGACCATTATCTTGACAATATTGGCCTATCCATAAACCCGACCAAGTTAGTACAAGTGTCTTTCACCAACCTGAAGAAGAAGAAGATGAACACAGACAGCTCCATCGATGGTCCAAAATTAGGGTCTTATCTGGGATGAAGACCTGACCTTCCAACAGCACTTCGCCAAGACTAAGGCAAAAACTCTGTCAACAATGTTGACAATAAGATAGGAACTTACTGGAGTAAACAACCACAAACTTGCCACTCACTACATACAAACATGCCTTGTTCCGATTCTCAGGTATGCCTCGATCTGGTCTTCTGCTTCCCTCACTAACATCAAAATTTTCATTGGTATCGAGTAATGGATTTTAAGGTAGTAGAACCGTATTAATGGACACCCTTTCACCATCTCGAGATCAGCGATATATGCGAACCTTAGCTGTTAACATAGTAGTGGTGGTTATAATCACTACTGTCCCACGTGGGGTGAGGAATTTTAATAGGCCTTTTTGCACAATGTAGCTGAGTTATGCGGGCTCAGGCAAGAATCGCATAGATTTTCTACCTGAAACTCGAGTTTTTGTCCAACAAGCCGACTGAAGAATATACGCAATTATAGATGCAATATACCTAACGGTTCATAGCGTTAGTTGCTTTACTGCTTAACACACAAACCTTGACCCATATACACAAAATAACATAATAAAGAATAATGAAGAACACAAAATAATAAAGAACAATGTCAATAGCATATCGTTGGACCTAGGAGCAATGGGCCGTGATCTTGATGAGTCTACATATTCTTCAGTCGGATGCTTCTACGCGTTTTCAGCTAAAGACTAACAGAGAACCAATATCTTTCCCACTAATATTGAGGAAGGTGACATGTTTAGAAGTGGCGATTTAATGTTGTGGGCTTGAATCACTATTAATGACCATACTTTCTTCTGTATGTTCCTCTAAGTAACTCGTATTGTTGTCAGTAATCGAGATGAGATCATTAATCCAATATTTTCCGTGTTTTGCTAGCCGATCTTGTGACTTGCGAATTTGGAGGATTATTTCTCCAGAGGATTATTACTTGTTAAGTTAGTTTAGGAAAAGATAACTTAAAAAAGATATATATACACACTGACTGATCTCTGAATTATGACCACCTACCTAATACCCAGAGGTGTATTGCTATAAAAAATAGTACCGGAACGCTCGTTCTCCAGAAGACCATATGATAACGCCACATCAACTGTACTGTAACTGAATCAGACTTCAGACTCACGGTTCATAGAACAACCAGTTCTAGCGTTCAGCCCATGGAGAACCAAAATGCAGCGTTCCCACGCATCACAGTATATCTCATTTGTTGGATCTCTTTATCTAACACATTGTACTTTAATAAGAAACGTTCAAGTTTCATTGCGAAAAAATTTAATATTTTTGTTTTTTAAATACATTTTAAAGAAATATATTAATTTTAAAGATTACTATTAATATATATTTTTAGTAGCAATGGGTAAAATAGATATTTCTCCCTCCCCTTTGATTATGCCATTGTTTCATAATATTTGGTGTATAAATTTAATGATTATCTATTATGACATTTAGAAAAAAGTACCGGAACGTCGATCTGGCCCGAATACACCACTGCTAAAACCGTATTGGGTCACCGTTCGCACGGATGTCTGAAGACGTCCATAGGGATCTGCAGCCATTGCTGCCTGCAAGGCTTTCCACATTGTCGGAATAGATGAAAGTTGCGTGTCCATACATCTCGTTCTGGTTCCAAAACATCCCACATGTGTTCAATTGGATTGAGGTCTGGCGAATTTGGAGGCCAGTCAAGATGGGCGATATCTTCACTGAGTTCCTCAAACCACTTGTTCACGTTCAGGACTCGAGACGCTCATTATCGTCTTGGAAGTTCTCGTTTCTTTAGGGGAAAAATGCAACCTGGCAGGGTGCACATGGTCTCCTATTAATAATTAATTACTGGCCATGGTCTCCATGGCCAGTAATTAATTATTATTTTAGAGTCACTCGTAATTTCTTACATATACCCGTTTATATATATTATGCCTGTAAATTGCGTCTGTTCTGGTCGATTTGCCTGTTTTTCTGGGCGAAAAAACATCAGTTTCTGAGGAAAACACCTTGCTATCTACACCTGAGACCGACTAACTCAGCAGCGGAGTGAAAAAGATCCCATTAAAGTTCCTCATCGACCGGATTGGAACCCTGGCCTTTTCATCCTGGTGTGCGGAGGACGGTGACGATATCACTATGCTACCCCCGCAGTCAAGAGCTGCCAGTGGACCTCAAAAGGAAAAAATTTTTAGTCCATACACACCAAGGGCCTAGTTCTTGCCAACAAAACATGCCCCATATTAAGCAACCACTGCCATCTGCCTGGATTCATGAACTTGTGTTGCTTGCGCTACACATGAAGATGTCTGTGGACGTTCTGCACCAGATATTTGGACTCATCAAACCAGCACACTCATTTCCAGACCTTCGGTGTGTTGTTGACACTACCACATTCACTTTCGACGATGATCTGCAGAGAGGAGACGGTATCTTTTGTGATGTGTCGTGCAACCCGTTACGTCTGAGTGCTGCGCATCGTTATTTGGGATATTGTTCTTGCATTCCCCATATTGTATTGTGACGTCAACTGTCGCAATGACCTACTGTTGAACACATAGAACGTGTTGCACCCTTCACGCACCACAAACGTAATTCTTTATGGTTTTATCGACGGGAGATGATTTGAGATTCGACATCATTCTTTGTATGGAAGAATCCGACGCACGTGCTGCGGAATCATGCCCTTTTCAAACTCGGCGATATTTGAACTACGTCCCATAACTGCTACTTTATTATCTTAACTTGCACGACCAGATGCAAATTGCCACTGCTCTAGCGTAGGAAACTTTTGGCTTTTTGTACTGTGACCTATGTGGCATAGTCCATTACGGAAGGATTGATAATAAAAAATAAGTTATCATTGAGCGTATACAAAATCATAAGTGCATGCAACAATTGTATGAGGTGTTACGCTTAGACACAACAGCTGACTGGAGTCCGTACTTTGATAAGACTCATAACAATACCTCTACCAGGTTTTACATCAATAAGATGATTTATTTTTTAAAATAAAATCAAATGCTTGATCAAACTTTTGTTTTTAGTTTGATAAAACATATTGCCGTACACATTGATCTCGTTTTCAAAATTTTACGGTTCTGCCCATCCGACAGTTTTTGCTAAGAATCAGTTGCTTTTGGTTTCTCCCGCCCACTTCTTTGATCTTGTTCCTGCAACTTTTCTTATTTTTAAAGATGAAGCTGAAGCTGGGAAAGCATTGTCTTGGAAATACAGCGAAATTCGCAGGAGAGAGTTGATTGCAGTAATAAAAATATGAATTTGACATGCTTCGAATGGTGGCTAAATGTTTGGCTGAATGACACATGTGGGAAATTAGATATGCTAAACGCACTTTTTTTTTTAAATAAATACATTCTCATAATTTTAGACATGAAGAATTTTTATGTTTTTTTTTATTTTTATTATTATTTTTTTTATTTTCACTGTTGCTAATACTTCCGTCTCGATGAATCGGTACCCTGTGTTTCTTCTGAAAGCTCATGTTTTGTATTCATCAAAACTGGCAAAGTTACATGATGCGGCACTATATTTTGTCTATAAAATGCAAGCATTTTATAGACGAAATGTAGTGCCGCATCATGACTTTAGTAGCAAAAGCAGCAATAATAAAAACTTTCAATAGCACATGAATTATGATTTAATTTTATTAACATCAAATAAAAATAGGGGGCGCGCTGTCGTGATACGCGGGAGTTTTGTGTTTGTAGTTCTATCCCATAGGTATGTAATATTGTTCCCCAATCCCATAGGTATGTAATATTGTTTGTTCATTTTGTTTTATCATTTTTATTAAACGTAAATGATCGATTTTATCTATGTAGTGGCTATTTTTAATACTATTTCAGGTTGAAACAAGTGGCAGGTATGGGATTCTTTCTTAGTTGTAAATAAAGTGAAGAAGCAAACGATTTATTATAAGGTAATGGCAGGAATTCATGTTCAGTGAAGAAATGTTCCACATTGGTAGAGTTTACAAACGTTAACACCTGATAGTGGCAGTATAATTATACAAACAAAATGTTCTTGGGACGATGTTATCACCTCTTCCCACATGGGTACGCTTATTGCCTGTGCACTAGTTAGTGTGAATCCTGGCTTGTTAGAATTCTTTACACATGTTTATTCAGCAATAATGTGTCTGTTTGCAGCAAAGCTTAATATTTATCCTAAACATATTTGCACTAATGTGTAAAGGCATCTAGGAATAGATATTCTGGACTTAAGCTGATTGTAGTATTAGTAGTGGCAAATGATGCAAGAAGCAAGCTTATACAGCATCAGCCAAAATAAAAAAAAAAATTCTTTCCATTTCACCTATTTCACCTAACCATTCTTCCTCAATTTTTATTTATGCTTTCCTCGTGTAGTGTAGCAAGAGGAAGAATCCCATCAGCATTGAGCTTACTCAATCCATTCAAAGCCTTAAACAGTATTACAAAAGCATTAGAAAGATTATGGTATTGAAAAAGTAATAGTTTCAAAGGAATTGCTTTGTCAAATCGGGGCACCTCCGTAGCCAGGTGGGAAGGAGCAGGAGTTCGTAGCACACGCTTCTTGATTAGACCGGGGTTCGAGCCCGTCACCACCAAATACGGAAGATGCGGAAAGGTCAGGGAATGACCGCATATCCCAGAGCAATATGGCCTTAGTTGCTAATGCTCCTAAAAACCAAATAACAAACTTTGTCAAATCATGAAATACATTAGAAAATGCAAGGCATTTTTTCATATGTGCATCTTTAATGGGATAGTGGTAGTTAGGGGTTCACCCTGTTTTCTCTAGATCAATGCAGTTATTCTGATCCTCAGGCTGGGCACTTTTGAGAAGCCCAGGCTGCTCCGAGCTATTGAGGTCCCTCGCTATAATGGAAAAAAAAAAAGAGACATAACTTGAATGTACTGTATTTATTTAACAAATGCATTCTCAAAGAAAAATTTATTTGTGGCTCAGACCATATAGGCCTTATTCACCCTTGTTCGTTGAAAATATGATGTAGCCAAGTGATCATGTATGAGGGTGCATTACTGTTTTCTTCAGCAACATGTTCGAGACACAACCAGAGGGAGTAATACTCTTGATTTGATTATGAGCACTGATTCTTCATTCATTAAGAATCTGCAGATAAAGGAACCACTAGGTGGCAGTGATCACAGTGTACTGATGTGGGATTTACTTAAAGATGTAACTACCATTAGGGGTAAGGGGAAGGGTTTTTATTTTTGCAAATGTGACTACAGTGGTCTCAGAGAGTTTTTAAGTTCTATATAGTGGGATCAACCAATGTTGTTACCAACAGTGAATTGACTTAATATGATAGCATAGCTTAATTTATTATGGTACTCACCTTTTTTTATAATCTGCAATTGATGTTTGAATAGGGTGGATGATAATTTTAATTTAAATTAGGAGTAAGTAAGTTGGGATTTAAAAACAGAAGTTAAAATATGAGCAAGGAAGTAGAAGTGTACGTCTTCGTCCTTGGTTGTCAATATTAAAGTTGAAAATAAATGGTTAATACTGGAGGCCAATAGCCATAACAAATGGCTTTCATTATCCACGTCTTCAGTTGGCAATGATGGGTTGAGAGTGAACGTGTGTATTTAAGAAAGGTAAATTCCCATGATGCTCCTGGTTACATGTGGAAATCTCAGGTGCATGAGATTCCAAGCTGGTGCAATGTCGTAAGGTAGTTTGGTATTTAATACTTGGAGAGTGGAATGGCGGCAGAACCATTCTATGACTAGGGCTTCATATTGGAAGATTTTAAAACTGGATTTTAATTTGATAATGGGAATGGCTGAGTCTACTTAGGGGGTGTGATTGTGAGATTGAACATGTGATGCTAGTTCTGTGTTGGTGTGGCCTGTCTTAAAACTATTGTAGTGGTAGTACATGTGTGTTTGATGTTTTAATAGAACCATATTTTGAAGTTGTGCTACCAATGTAACATGCATTGCTGTTATTTTGTTGTTATTTGGTTTTTTTTAGGAGCATTAGCAACTAAGGCCATATTGCTCCAGGGATATGCAGTGGTCATTCCCTGACCTTTCCACATTCTCCGTATTTGGTGTTCACAGGCTCGAACCCCAGTCTAATCAAGAAGCGTGTGCTACGCACTGCTGCTCCTGCCCACCTGGCTACGGAGGCGCCACATGCATTGCAGTTAGGTTGGCATTTTATTAGGTAAATGATATTGTTCATATCGCTGATATGATATTGTTGTGTGTCTTTGTATGAATTAAATAATGAGTCAAGTTTATTATAAGTTGAGAATGTGAGGGTGATGTCGGTACCTTTGAATATGTGGCGGAACTGATTGTAAAAATTACTATGGTAAGGTAGAATAATATGTAGATTATTATTAGAGGTGTGTTTGGGTGGATTGTTAATATTATTTTGGACGGTGAAAATGGTTTGTTGAATTAATTGAGTAGAGTACCTTCTAGATATGAATTTTGTTGTAAGATATTGAAGTTCATAATTGAGATCATTTTGGGTAGAATTGTATTTTATAGCATTGTAAATCTGATTATAAAGAACAGTTTTTTTTTTATGTTAAGGGGGTGGTGCGAATCAAAATGTAGGTACTTGCCAGTATGGGTATTTTTTCTAAAAATTCTTGTTCCTAGTTTGGTGTCATTCCTATATATGTTGAGGTTCAGAAAATTAATTTGTCCATTTTCTTAAAGTTCTAAGGTGTATTTTAATCTATTGTGTACTGAATTAAATTTAATGAAAAGATTGTCTATTGTGGATTTCGGTCCTATTAAAAGAATGTCATCTGCATATCTTATAAATAATTTGCTATCTGGGGGGTATGGTTGTAGTAAATAGTTTTCTATTGAAGCTAGGTAAATTTCAGAAAGGGGGGGGCTGAGATCCCCAATCCCATAGGTAATCTGTATATTTGCTGATATATGTGATTGAGAAATCGAAAATATCTAGCATCTAATAAAAGGGTAGCATCTAATAAAAGCATCTAATAAGTTCTAGAATACTATTAATTGTAAGGTAACTATTAATTACTAATTAATTCATACAAAGACACACAAAAATATCATATCAGCGATATGAACAATATTATTTACCTAATAATATGTCAATCTAACTGCAATGCATGTTACATTGATAGCACAACTTCAAAATATAGTTCTATTAAGACATCAAACACACGTGCGTACTACCACTACAATAGTTTTAAGACAGGCCAAACCAACACAGAACTAGTATCACATGTTCAATCTCACGATCAACACCCCCTTAGTAGACTCAGCCATTCCCATTATCAAATTAAAATCCAGTTTTAAAATCTTCCAATATGAAGCCCTAGTCATAGAATGGTTCCACAGCCATTCCAATCTCCAAGTATTAAATACCAAACTACCTTACAACATTGCACCGGCTTGGAATCTCATGCACCTGAGATTTCCACATGTAACCAGGAGCATCATGGGAACTTAGCTTTCTTAAATACACACGTTCACTCTCAACCCATCATTGCCAACTGAAGACGTGGATAATGAAAGCCACTTGTTATGGCGGTGCCTCCGTAGCCAGGTGGGAAGGAGCAGCAGTGTGTAGCACACGCTTCTTGATTAGACCGGGGTTCGAGCCCGTCACCACCAAATACGGAGGATGCGGAAAGGTCAGGGAATGACCACTGCATATCCGGGAGCAATATGGCCTTAGTTGCTAATGCTCCTAAAAACAAATAACAAACTTGTTATGGCTATTGGCCTCCAGTATTAACCATTTATTTTCAACTTTAATATTGACAACCAAGGACGAAGACGTGCACTTCTACTTCCTTGCGCATATTTTAACTTCTATTTTTAAACCCCAACTTACTTACTCCTAATTAAAATGATCATCCACCCTATTCAAACATCAACTGCAAATTATAAAAAAAGGTGAGTACCATAATAAATTAAGCCATGCTATCATATTAAGTCAATTATAAATGGTATTTTAAGTAATCTACAATTATCGAATTGTCAACAGTGAATTCTAAATGGGAAGCCTTCAGGGACTTAATCTTGGAGGGTACTAGGCTTTTCATGCCAACTAAGAAATACTGTTCAAGGTTTAGGCCTAAATGGATGGCAGATGAACTAATGAGACTCTTGCCAGAGAAGAGATGCATATAAATTAACAGGTGACATGGAAGCCTCTGATGGATATAAGCTGGTCTGTAACCAAGTCACAAAGGAGGTTAGGCAGGCAAAGGCAGATTATGAGAAATCCTTAGCAAAGGATGCAAAGAAAAACAGCAAAGAGTTCTTTATTTATGTAAGCTCTAGAAAGAAAGGGATGAATCTGATTGGTCCGCTTAACATACAGTTTGACTATTGATGACCATGCTCAGGTAGCAGATAAACTGAATGAGTATTTTGCATCTACATTCATACATGAGGAGTTATTCAAGGAGGGGAATGCCAGAAGTTTATCAAACTCTTAATGGGAGCTAAGTGATTTTTAAATAACTGAGAGCAAAGTGGAGGAGAAATCGTTGAAGTTAAACATAAGGAATGTACCTGGGGTGGATGGGATCTATCCACTTATGTTGAAGGATGCAGCAAAGGAAGTAAGCAATCCCTTAGCTATAATTATGAAAGCTTCCTCTGACTCAGGGGAGATCCCCATGGACTGGAGATGTACAAATGTGTCCCCAATTCACAAAGGGGATCAAAGGGTGATGGGTAATTACAGACCTGTTAGCCTAACTTCTGTTCCAGGGAAAATAATGGAGTCACTGTTTAAGGAAGTGAATCAGAATCATCCTGAGGATACTACAGTTATAGTTCAGACACAGCATGTGTTTGTTAAGGGGAAGTCTTGTTTGACAAATTTGATTAGATACTATGATATGGTCACAAAGGAATTGGATGCAAAGAATAATTTTGATATCATATACTTGGATTTTAAGAAAACTTTTGATACTGTCTCACATGAAGACTACTGTACAAATTGGAGCAGTATGGCATTAAGGACAAGTTTGCTACAATGGATAAAAGGATGGTTGAGTGAGAGAAGACAGTGGTTATCAATGGACACTGCTCTTAATGGAGTAATGTTATTAGTGGAGTTCCCTAGGGGTTGGCGTTGGGCCCATTGTTGTTTTCAGTATTTATCAATGATATATAAAGGCCGCCGTAGCCTAGTGGTCAAGCGTGTGGGTGCATAAGTACCCGTGCCTTGATTGACTTGGGTTCAAGCCTGTGACTGCTGAATATGGTGCTGTTTCTTGTATTCTCTCTACCTTGTGAACTCCTCTGACCATGTGGTTGTCCTGGAGTATAAACAGAAAATTTATTTATTTATATTGATGAAGGTATATCAGGGTTAATGTCTAAGGTTGCAGGCGATAAGAAGGTTGGCAGGGTTGTTAATGCCAGTAATGATGGTACGCTACTGAAACAGGATCTGGAAAAGTTGACCAGATGGGCTGAGAGGTGGCAACTGAAGTTTAACATTGACAAATGTAAAATACTGTATATGGGTAGCAATAACCCTAGAGTAACGTATCAACTCAGTGGTACTACACTCTGGGTAGTGTAGAATGAAAAGGACCTTGAGATAATTGTGCAGTTAGATATGAAGTTTTCTGAGCAGTCCAAAAAGGCTGCAAGAGTAGCTCATGGTGTTTTGTCAATGATATATAGGAATTTTGCTAGCAGGGATAAGGGCATGATTGTCCCCTTGTATAAGGAAATGGTTAGGCCACACCTTGAGTACTGTATACAGGTCTGGTGGCATCATTTTAGGAAAGATGTAGAGCTGCTGGATCGAGTACAGAGAAGGAAAACGAGATTGGCGAGTGGAACAAAAGGATGCTCTTACCAAGAGAGGCTTAAGTTCTGCAAATTGTATCTTCTGGAGACTAGGCACCTGTGAGGTGATCAAATTGAAGTGTATAAGGCCTTGAATGGATTGAGCAAGCTCAATGCTAATGGGATTCTTCCTCTTGCTCAGATTACCCACCTGAGAGGGCATAAATTCAAATTGAGGAAAGACAATTGTCCAATAGATGTGGAAATTCGCTTTTAGCCAGTTGGTGGTTGATAGTTTGAACAAACTTCCATCTGTTGTAGTGGTAGTCAGCAACTTAAGTTCAACAGGAGAGAAGGGTGTTTTTTTTTTTTTTTTTTTTTTTGGCTAATGCTATATTTAACTTTGCTTTTTTGCATTATATGCCCTACTGATGCTAAATTACCATGTGATAGAGTGTGGTTCAAACCTGTGTGTTTTACTTTACTTTGTCCACACTATTTGCCCTTTTTCGGGGTCAGCAACATGGATGGAATGCTTCCACCTAGTACAGTTGGCACAGTGTTCTGGAGCGAGTCCTAATTCCTGCATATCTTACTGCACTCTGCTCTCGAATGTCACCTTTGGCCTGTGACTTGGCAGCTTAGCACCTGCCTGGTAATGTGGGTATATTTGCGATGCTAGACATGCCCCACCATCTGTCTGTTCTCCCTAATCCTCAGGTCAACAGGTGCAGTTTTCCTCTCCTGTCACATCCTCATTTGCGCCTCCGCAGCCAGATGGGAAGGAGCAGCAGTGCGTAGCACAAGCTTCTTGATTAGACCAGGGTTCGAGCCTGTCACCACCAAATACGGAGGATGTGGAAAGGTCAGGGAATAATCACCGCATATCCCGGAGCAATATGGCCTTAGTTGCTAATGCTCCTAAAAACCAAATAACTAACTAACATCCTCATTCTGCCATAACATATATTGCCTTACCACCTGTTTTTAAATTTTTGATTTCAGTTTGGTGTACATCTTCTTGTCTTTCAGAACACCAGACATTTCCCTCCACATGGCCCATCTAGATTTTATTCGACTTCAGATACCCTGTTTGCAGCTGCCATTAGTGTCTAACACTGACCCAAGGTACTTGTAATTGTAAAATTGTGACACAGAATGTTAATGCTACTAATGAAAGTTGTTGTTACTTGCAATCTGTCAGCCTACTCCAAGATGTCTGTACCACCATCTGTTGGAGAAAGTTTGAACTACAACATACCATTTCTGTTCATTTTCAAACTCATTGAACATTATTGCAACAACACCCGTCCAGGAAATTCATTGCCACCTTGTATGTACAGTAAAATCTGTAAAATCCAGTACAATTTACAACATAAAATCGACATTTTACAATCCAGAAATATTGACAATAATCTGGCACTCACACCAAACCTGCATTTTTCTTTAACAATCCATGCAAAATAAGGCTATTTCTTTCTCATAAGATGCTTCCAAGCAATGGGGATCAAGAAAAATAATGACAGGAGCACCATTTGTTATGGGGGAGCTCCATTTTTTGCCTTGTTTCTGCACAAACAAGGCATAAAATAATGTACAGAACAAAACAAATGTGTCACTGAAACATAATGTGAATGGCAGACACAGGCACACAGCTACAGTCTGAATTACTTTGAAGTAAACATTATGCATGACTAAGCTGCATGATCCCTCGAACTAGAATGGCGATCAGATCAGCATCGGGGTTGCTAAATGTAGTCGGTTGAAAATAGCTGAGCCACAATGCAAAAATAGATAAAATCCTATGTTAACAATGAAAAAAAAAAATTTTTTTTGTAGCTAAAGGGAATTTAAATGATTGGTGTATATTTTCCGAAAAATGACAGGGGTGCACATGCTCCTACCATGAATCCACCACTGCTTCCAGGTCTGTCTTGTACTTGAATCTGTTTTTGTGGCCAGCAGAATATAAATTGCCTGTCTAATGCAATAGTGTTAATTCTCACAGGGGAAAAAAACCTGCATTTGCAACAAGTTGCTGTGGTATTGCACTTATGTTAAATCAGATGGTCTCTCCCAAAATGTTAACTGAACATTTGTGTAAAAGATGAGACTGCTGTGACAGCCTGTTTCAGGACTAACTGCTCCTTCATTAGATGAGTGATGGTCTCTGGTGACTAACATGCAGACAACAGATATAGAGTTGTTTAATGTGAGCTACCGTACGGTATACAGAATTAGTTTTTAAAGTTGTAACATAGTTAAAACAATCTGGTGAAAATAGTGCAATACCAGGTCAACTCATTACAAAGGCAAGTTTGTTCTGCTGTGTGAATTGAGACTATTGCATTATCCATGCAGTTTAAATCCTGCAAAAACAGAAGGGACAAGATAGTCGTTATAAATGTTTGCAGGTGTAAATAATTGAGTTGTTTGTATTTAGTATTTATTTAAATGGGTCCTTGTAACTAAACAACTAGGTATATTTCTCTAAAATCTAGCACCTCAATCTCTGAATGCACCATATTTTAAAGTGTTTACTCTGCATTAGCATTAGTAGAGGCATATGATGCAAGAAAGCAAGTTTATGCAGCATCAGCCAAAAAAAAAAAAAAAAAAAAAAAACTTCCACTTCACCCCTCCATTCGTTCGAAATAAAAAAAAAAAAAAAAACTTCCACTTCACCCCTCCATTCGTTCGAAATACCTGTCCAGCTGAGCCTTAAATTTATTTAGGCTATCAACTTCCACAACAAGGGATGGAAGTCTGTTCCACCAACCAAATACCCGCTGGCTAAAGGCAAATTTCTGCACATCTATCCTACATCTGTCTTTCCTCAATTTGAATTTATGCCCTCAGGTGATTATTCTGAGCAAGAGAAAGAATCCAATCAGCATTGAGCATGCTCAAACCATTCAAGGCTTTATACACCTCTATCAGATCACCTCGCTGGTGCCTCGTCTCCAGACACTGTAATTTGCAAAACTTAAGCCTTTCTTCGTAAGAGCAACCCTTTGTTCCATTCACTAATCTTGTTTCCCTTCTCTGTACTTGTTCCAGCAGGTCTACATCCTTCTTGAAATGAGGCCTCCAGACCTGTATACAGTACTCAAGGTGTGGCTGACCATTGCCTTATACAAGGGAATAATCACCTCCTTATCCCTGCTAGAAAAATTCCTGTATATCATTGACAAGACACCATGAGCTACTCTTGCAGCCCATCTGCACTGCTCAGAGAACTTCATATCTGCCTGCACAATTACCCCCAGGTCCTTTTCTTTCTCTACCACTGTCAGTGTAGTACCACAGAGTTGATACATTACTCTGGGGTTGCTGTTTCCCATATGTGAGGGGTGGCCAACCTATGGTGCATGCGCCAAACTTGGCACTTTGGAAGATTACAAGTGGTGCATTTCATCATAAAATTTCTCAAGTACCCAAAGCCCATATTGCCGATTCTTTGGTTCTATTTCCTTTCATTTCAGGTCCTTCCGCATATGGCTTAAGACACTCACCACCTTCTTTCCACTTACACGCACATAAACATGTCAATTCCCTCCTAGTCGTCCATTCTTTTGTACGGCCGTTGTCTCTGGCGTCGGACTCTATGCACAAGTGGGAAAATAAATGCAATACGTGTCTTTTTCAGGGGACTGAGAATATACAAATAGACCCTTTGTCGGAAGTCTTTCAAGTTAAAAGGAAACAATGAAAAGATAAATTTGAGGTATTTTCATCTACGAGAAATTTCCATCAATTGCATTTCCAAATTGCATTTTGGCAACTCAAGAAATAGTAGGGGGAGCTCCCCCCCCTCCGTCGCACCTGCTCATCAGTTTGTCAAAATTTTTCTACAGTTTACATTTGATATTCTATGTGATACGACGTACATGTGATCTGTTTGTTCTTTTTCAACATTTAGACTTCTAGAGTTTTGTACTTTTCTGTTTTTTTTTTTTTTTTTTTATTCCTTCTATCCACCACAGTGCAAAAGAAAATGATCAAAAGAAAAGCAGAAAGTGATATTAAACGTGAATTTAATGAACAGTGGGAAAATGAGTTGTTATTTATAGCAAGTTCATCAGGAAAAACCGTTTTGCATTGTTTGTGAAAGTACTCTTTTACATAATAAAAGACATGATCTTAATAGTCACTAAATCACAGCATCAGACTAACATAGAAGGAAAACGATGCTCGTTCTTGGGTCTGAGCTACGAAAAGAATATGTGACTAAGAAAAAGGAAGAAATCAGAAGAAGACAAAATATATTTGCTAAAGTAAGTTATGAAGACTTGGCGATGATAGAAGCGTCCTATGAAATTGCTTTAGTATTGGCGGAAAAAAAGAAACCTTTTTCTGACGGAGAAGAAATTGTTAAGCCTTGTCTCCAAATATTTGCACGCCATCTTGGTAATAAAGGTATTGAAAGGAAAGCAGACGAAATTGCTATATCAAGGCAGACAGTTATGAGATGTATCGAGGAACTCTCTCAGGATGTATCTCAGCAACTGGAAGATCTTGTCCATTCTTGTACTTTCTTTTCTCTAGCTTTGGATGAATCAATGGACATATGTGGTGTAGCCCAGTTAAGCATTTTTATAAGAGCAATTGATGATAATTTTAATGTCTTAGAAGAACTTGCCAGTCTGGAGTCATTGCATGGTAAAACAAGAGGAACAGACATAATTGAAAAAAAAGTAAAATCATGCCTAGAAAATCTAAATTTAGATTAAAGTAAACTCATCAGTGTGTGTACTGACGGAGCGCCATCAATGATAGGTAAAGCCAATGGCACTACAACGTTGTTTGAAAATTTTTAAATCCTCCTGTACTAAAATATCACTGCATTATACACCAAGAGGCACTGTGTGGGAAAACTTTAAATATGCAGCATGTTATGTTACCTGTTGTGAAATTTGTGAATAAAATTAGAGCAAGAGCTTTAAACAGATGAGAATTCAGAGAATATTGTGAGTTGTTAGATTTGGAATATGGTGAACTTGTCCTTCATTGTGAGGTTTGCTGGCTTTTGGAGGACAGGTTCTGAGTAGATTTTGGAAATTGAAAAATGCTGTTTATAATTTTTTAGAACAGGAAAATGAACTACCTGATGAAAGAACCTTATTATTAGATAACAACTGGCTATTTGATTTGGCATTTTTAGTTGATGTTACTAGCCATCTCAATGATCTAAATTCGAAACTACAAGGCATGAATAAATTATTTCCTAGCTTAGTAAATAGCATCAATTCATATAAAATGAAATTAAAACTGTTCATCTCTCAGTTAGAAAATCAGGATTTAAGTCAATTTCCACACTTGAAAGAGCAGAATGAATGTGCTGTGGATGATAGCAATTGGACCAAATATCTTGAAAAAATCAAGTTATTGCAAGTGTCATTTGAAAGTCGTTTTCATGATTTGGCTAAAGAAGAAAACTACATGCTCGCATTTATAAACCCATTTTTACTTAGTGAACAAAACATAATTGAGATGCCTAGTAATATACAAATGGAACTTATTGATTTAAAAACAAATTCATTATTAAAAATGAAATTTGATGAGCTTTTTTCAGATCAAAATGTTTCTGACATGATTAATTTCTGGCGTTCATTACCCTGTGAACAATTTCCCAGAACTAAGAAAATTGGCAAAAAATTATATATGTCATTTCGGAATGACATACAGATGTGAACAAGCATTTTCACCCATGAAATTGATCAAAAGCAAAAAGAGGTCGCAAATGACTGATTCAAATTTGAAGAATTCTCTACTGCTCTCAGTAACAAATTTAACACCAAACATTGAAAGACTGGCGAAATCCAAACAGGCTCAAAAGTCTCATTAATGGTAAGTAATGTTTATGTGCTGTAATAGAAATTGCTTTACATACAATAATTAAATCATTTAAAAATGTTAATTATGTTCATAAACATATTTTTATTAAAAAGGTTATTAAGGATATGCCTGGATTCCTTCTAGCGAGCAGAGAGAACAGACGACTCCAAGTTCCAACCTGATCTTGCTCTTGGCACTCCATCTTGCTCAGAGCTCGCTCTCTCATCACATCTAACAACTGTGGTACAGAGCTATCTTCACCAAACGAGACTCTCCGGCAGCTGTAGCACCATCAGCGGGTTCCACGACAGCAGTCGCCCTCTCGTCCAAGAGATCATCTCTCACTATTGTAGATTGGTGCTCCAATAAACATGTGCCTTTTGAACTGGCGTACATTATTTAATTTAGTTGCGTGTTTGAGTTATTATTTTTCCTCCCCTAAGCGAAGCAGATCCTATCCCTATTTTCCAACCAAAACCATGAACGTAAGAAGGTAGAAAAGGTGCTTGAGTTGTATGGCGCATCTGAACTCATATGTGAAAAAATTGGCGCATGGTATGTAAAAGGTTGGCCATCACTGCCATCAGCGGGTTCCACGACAGCAGTCGCCCTCTCGTCCAAGAGATCATCTCTCACTATTGTAGATTGGTGCTCCAATAAACATGTGTCTTTTGAACTGGCGTACATTATTTAATTTAGTTGCGTGTTTGAGTTATTCTTTTTCCTCCCCTAAGCGAAGCAGATCCTATCCCTATTTTCCAACCAAAACCATGAACGTAAGAAGGCAGAAAAGGTGCTTGAGTTGTATGGCGCATCTGAACTCATATGTTAAAAAATTGGCGCATGGTATGTAAAAGGTTGGCCATCACTGCCATATGTAGTACTTTACATTTGTCAATGTTAAACTTCATTTGCCACCTCTCAGCCCATCTGCTCAACCTTTCCAGATCCTGTTGCAGCAGCATAGTGTCAGTAGTGTCCTTAACAACCCTGCCAACCTTTGTATCGTCTGCAAACTTGGACATTAAGCTTGATATACCATCATCAATATTATTTATAAATACAGAAAACAATAATGGACCCAACACTGAACCCTGAGGGACTCAACTAATAACATTAGTCCACGATGAGCAGCGTCCATTGATTACCACTCTCTGTCTTCTCCCCCCCTCAACCACCCCTTTATCCATAGCAGCAATTTGCCTCCAATGCCACACTGCTCCAATTTGTGCAGCAGTCCTCCATGTGCAACAGTATCAAAAGCCTTTCTAAGATCCAAGTATATAATATCAAAGTTATTCCCATCATCCAGTTCTTTTGTGACTGCATAATAGTATCCAATCAAATTGGTCAGGCAAGACTTCCCCTTAACAAAGCCATGCTGTGTCTGAGCTATAACTGAAGTCTTGTCTAGATGATCCTGCAGTGCTTCTTTAACCAGTGCCTCCATTAATTTTCCTGGAACAGAAGTTAAACTTCTGTTCCTGTCAGCCTTTGATCCTCTGTGAATTGGGGTCACATTTGCACATCTCCAGTCTATGGGTACCTCCCCTGAGTCCAAGGATGCTCTCATAATTATGGCTAAGGGTTTGCTTACCTCCTTTGCTGCCTCCTTTAATTTAACTGGAGAGATCCCATCCACCCCAGGTGCCTTTCTTGTGTTTATCTTCAACAATTTCTCCTCCACTTTACTCTCAGTTATTACGAGATTATCTAGCTTACTGCCAGAGTTGAATACACCTCTGTCATTCCCCTCGCTGAATAACTCCTCATGTGTGAATGTCGATGCAAAATATTCATTTAGTTTGTTAGCTACCTGAGCAGGATCATCAACAGTTGAACCATCGGTATCAAGTGGACCAATCTGATTCATCCCCTTCCTTTTAGAGTTTACATAAGTAAAGAACTCTTTGCTGTTTTTCTTTGCATCCGTTGCCAAAGATTTCTGGTAATCTGTCTTCGCATGCTTAACCTCCATTGTAACTTGGTTACAGATCAACTTATATCTATCATAGGCTTCTATGTCATGTGTTAATTTATATGTATCCCATGCATTTTTCTTCTCTGCCATATGTCTCATTCGTTCATCTGACATCTATTTAGGCCTAAACCTTAACAATATTATTATATATAATATTGTATATTATTATATAGTCTTGTAAAAACATTAAACATGAGCACCTGACTGATAGTGGGTATTGTAAGATCCGAAAATCTTACAAAAAAGGGAAAAAAAAAAAAAATAAATAAATTTTTTTTATCAAGACTTTAGAAATGGGTTTTTCCTTTTTTTTGGATCTTGCCGCTAGTAGAATAAGGTGGTAACATCGCCAACAGAAATAAGAATTATTCTGGAAGGAGTTATAAAAATTAAATAGCAGTAGAAATGAGGGCAGTGTCCAACGTTAACTTCCGTTATACTAGGGTATATACAAGGATAAACTACGGCAAAACTGCATGGGGTCTATCGCAAACAAACAACTTAAGGTTTATGAGGGGTCACACACCGGAAACGTATTCTGAACAGCACACACTAGTTTCTAAAAATAGATGCTATGGTATCCAGTGTCACGTTTTGTGGTTTTTTTGAGTGCAATAGAGACAAGCTGTTATGAGACAGGAAGAGTTGTTTTGGAGTATTCGGCCGACATCAAAGAACACAACGGATGTTAACAGGTTGTAAAAAAGGGGGTATTGTGAATCACGTGCTACGGGGCAGGCTGAACTAGGCCTTCCAACAAATGAAAAGAGAAAAATGAAAAAGAAAGAGGGAGATTGGAAGAAAACGGTGTGGAGAGGCGTGGCGAACTCCGGAGCAAATTGTGGTTGGATACGGACAGAAGGGAGAAAAGGGAGGAGTGAAAAAAAAAGAGAACGAGGGGAGAGAACTTTTTGAGCGGTGCTAGTGAAAGGGTGAGTCGGGAAGAGTTGATTGAAAGATGATGAAGAAATAGCCAACAAAAAAAATCGAAGTGAGGTTATCAGAAATGTAAGTGAGTGAGAAATTAGGAGATGAACGTGCAAGGGGTAGTTAAAGGGAGTTCGGTAAACAGTGAGAATGAGAGAAGAAGATTCCCTTAGAAGACGCAGTCCACCGAGGAAGGCGATAATATCCTGAAATAGTCTTGAAAGGCAAAGTAACAACCCTGGAACAGAAGGTAGCCGTCCTGACAGGCAAAGTAGCAGATCCTGAAAGCGGAGTAGCAGTTGCGAACGCCGTATAATAATGCCCTGGAAGCAGTAGCAGTTGCGAATGCCGTATAATAATGCGCTGGAAGCTGTAAGATATTGCCCTGGATAGCGGAAGATAGCAGCTCTGGATAAGGATAGGATAGAAGGCACTTATGAAGACACCTTGACCATAGTATCTAAGTAAGTGAAAGTTATTTTGAGAATTCTGTAAGTTAACTGCTAGAGAAAGGACTGTAGTGCGATATTTGGGGAATTCAATGATAAGAGAAAGTTATTTCGAGAATACTGTAAGTTAAATACTAGTGAAAGGACTGTAATACGATATTGGGGAATTTAATGATAAAGATAAGATTAGATGGGTGAACCAAATAGGAGTAAAATCTACTCTAAGGCAATTATGGTTGGTTAAGGCAGTAATTTAGAATAAGGAGGACAGTATTGAAGATGAGAAAGTGAATGGAAGGAATTGTAGTAAGAATAGAAATATTAAATGTGTGGAGATAAAATTTATGTATATTGCCAAACCTTAAAAGTGTGTTTGAATGCAACATTGTACTTTGGGCGGATAAAGTTCTGTAACTGACACTGGTTAAAGAAATATATAAGAAAGAGGAATAAGGAATTAAAGAGTAAATTGGTAGTTATGATAATACATAAAAGTAATATGATCAATGATATATTTAACTTAAATGATAAAAAGTGTTATTGACACCTATGAGGTATGATTGATTGTGTTTTAATAGGAGCAGAAATAAGGTGAGCATATAAAGAGTGTAACTATTTAACCTGTGTATGCGTAATGAGAAAGGTGAGATAACAAAAATTTGTAAAAGAGCCTGTTAGATAGGAAGAAACTGGATATGTTGTAAGTACCTTGGTGTTGAAACAGTGAAATTCTATTCTTAATGAGATTTGTTATGATTTAACTGTAAATATGCATAATAAACTTGTTTTTATATATAACATTTGTGTAATTATTTGTTGTGCTGGACACAAGCCCATCCGAAGGGAATAATATACATCTAGAAGTTTACCCCCCCCCCAAACCTGAAGTCTTCTGTGAAGTTGAAAGTCAGACACACAAGTGGGGAGTAATAAATAGGGGAATAAAATCTAAATATAAAATATATATATATTTCACTTTAACCCCCCCCCCCCCCACACACAGTATATTCTGTTCTCATCCCCAGTACTGTGTTTACACTATGAGGCATCGATAAGGCCTCTGGATATTGCAGGAGGTATATTGTACCATGTCGCCAAGTTTGTGACCTCTGGATCTGTAATTAGTCTGTGGTGGAGGATACAAATGCCGGATCAATCAATCCACATAATCTCAGATGCTTTATGAGATTCATATCCAGTGAGTTTGGTGGCCAAGATAGTATCTGGAAATTACTTTTGTGTTCGATGAACCACTCTTGAACAATAACTTCAGTGTGGCAATGTACGTTATCCTGCTGGAACACACCTCTGCCTCCAGAATATAGTCACTATGAAGGATATAGTATGAGTCACAAGATAGATGGTTTTTAGCAGTTGCAGTGCAGTCTAGTCTAGGAATATGAAGGCTTCAAGGGATTCCTAGAACATCTCTCCATAGAAGATACCGCCTGTTTCTGTTAGACCAGAACATTGGAGTGATCCCTCTCTGCAGTTTGCCATTGTGCCCACCATCTACCATACACAGCATAGCAAAAAATGATTAATTGGAAAATGCAACTTTATTCCAGTTGTCAGTGGTCCAATGATGCTGTTCAGATATAAACTTTAGGTGTCATTGGTGATGGGTGGCCTTGACTAGGCATGTACTCAAGTAGCCCATAGGGAGGAGGAGGAGGATTTGTTGGAGTGTGTTCTTGGAAACATTGCTGGTCATCCCATGGTTAAAGTTGATGGTTAGCTGCTCCACCAATTTTTATATATCAGCTTGTGCAAGGTGGGACAGTCTGTTCTTCACAACCATCGATGAGGCATGTGCACCCACCAATGCTGCTCTGTTCACTGTCCACCCATCCTTAGAACACCTTAACTAGAGCACTCGGTGAACAACCAAAAGATTTTCATTTCTGTAATACTGCTATCCTTCAACTGGTATTTGTTAATCATCTTTTTTTTGAAGTCAGCCAGATTGTGTTCCTTGCCAACATCGATCAAGTGTTTTGGACAATTGGTAAATGTGGTGCTGAATGCCGCAAACCTGCAGTATCACATTGCCAGTTGTCACTTGGTGGATCACATGTCACTTGACGCTGTGCCACCCAGTGGGGGGGGGGGAACAGCAGATTGCTAAAACACGGGAGTGGTCATATTTTGACTGGACAGTGTGTGTGTGTGTGTGTGTGTGTGTGTGTGTGTGTGTGTGTATATTTATTTTTTTATTTTTTCTAACTAGTTTTTCTTTACTCCTTGTAGTTAATGTGATTATTTGTCACCTCAGACAAAATTGGAGTTGCACATTGCTTACTTAACGTGATTGAGGGTGAGTTCCCTTCTGAGTTTATCCTGGTCTACAGAAGGACATAGAGTTTTCATTCCTTTATTATTTCCAAGGATGAGAAAATGATAGAAGTAGGTCCAGCAGAAACATATGTTCAAAATAAGGATGTAAGAGAAATGAATATTATTGAAATAGCAGGTGCCAAAATCTTTACTAATAAGGAGGAAAAAGTAAGTCAGCTTCCAGATAGCGATGATGAAGACATCTGTAATTTTAGGAAGAAAAAAGTGAGTTATAAAGATTAAAAAAAAAATAAAAATAGCAAAATACTGAAATCTTAAATATTAAAATATTATATTCATTCTGTTGACTCATGACCATGACAAGATCAGTATTCTTCCCAGAACATTTTGCCAGCCGGGTGGCATAATGAAGTAGCCAGGTGGGAAAGTGTAATACTTTGCAATATTATAAAATTTTCTGTTATTTATAAATGTGACTAAAGCGATCCAGAGCTAAAATTGCATAATTTAACATTATATGCTCCTGTCGCATTGACTTCGATCGCATAATATGTTCAAATTAATTGATCGAGATCAGTGAGCAGTACCATATGGTACTTTGAGAATCACTTAAATTTTAGCCAGGCGGTCAGTTAAATTCACTGGGTGATGTGCCCATTCGATAGTTCCTGGGGAGAACACTGAAGATAGTTGCATTTACCATGTACATTTATTTAGATTATGCATGTGTAAACTTTATAAAACTAAAATTAATTTTTGAGACCCTTCTTTCTTTCTTAATGGAAGAGAAGTAATAGCTTTATAGTGCAAGGAAGCCACAGGCTTTTGCTGCATTGGCTGCGTGTGTGTGTGTTTGGGGGGGTTGAAAAAATTAGTAAATAAGAAAATACCAATTATTTGCTTCCCTCCTCACGCGCCTCCGTAGCCAGGTGGGAAGGAGCAGCAGTGCATAGCACACGCTTCTTGATTAGACTGGGGTTCGAGCCCGTCACCACCCAATACGGAGGATGCGGAAAGGTCAGGGAATGACCACCGCATATTCCCGGAGCAATATGGCCTTAGTTGCTAATGCTCCTAAAAACCAAATAACATAACAACATTCCCTCCTCACATAGGTAACTATCCAGTTGACCTTTGAATTTTTTCAAACTGTCAACCCCAATTACCTGTGAAGGCGACCTGTTCCAGCAATCAATGACTCACTGGCTAAAAGAAAACTTTCTACAGTCTAGTCTAAATCTCTTCTATAATTTTAATTTATGTCCCCGTATCCTGGAATTCTTTATAACAGTGAAAATTACACCCTCATTGTTAATTCAGAACAGGAAACATCTAGAAAAGACATGCAACAGAAATTGTCATCTGTATAAGCTGGAAAGTAGCGAGTTTGTAAGATTAGGGTCATTAATTAATCTGATTGCTTTCTTTTGTGTAGAATATAAGAGTTCACGGTTAGTGGGAATGGTATTCCATTGCTTAGGTGATGACTTGTACAGTATTGAAGCTGCTTGAACGAAAATAAAACCAAAAGAGAAATCCAAGTTTTTAGGATGCAGAGAAAGCATTACAGTTGTGCCCATTTTTCCGCTGATTCAGTATTCGTTTATTCAGTTAATCATGGAAAAAAAACAAAAAAACTTAACACATACTACTCGCGTGTCCAATACAATGCTTCCCTTTATATTTTACAATGTTGCATATGGTTTGGTCGCCAACGTTATATGGTTCTTTGGAGATTTAACGGATGCACCATTTTCAAACTTTTGAATAATTTCAAGTTTTTGTTTAATTTGAAAGCACAACTTTTACATTTGCCCATCATTTTCGCAAATTTCTAAAAAAATAAAAATAAATAGTTGCTAAAAAAAAAAAAAAATTCCGACATCCCTGACATAAATAACAAAACAAAATTTGTCCTTTTGTGGTGCAACGGAACACAACAATCACTGGATGCACTAAATCAAACTAAACATTTGGCCTCTTTGTTTTGAGTGGTAGGTGTGAAGACAGTGGGCGTTGCAAGATAATAGGTACACTAATCTCCCAATGACGACTTATAACGCCAGTTCCTGTCACTTCTCTGCGACTTGCAAAATATCATACCTATTCTAGTTATTACTTGAATTTTATGATTTCTGATTGATTTTTTTTTTTTTTTTTTTTTAATTTGGAGTCTTGAAGTGTCCTGGTAAATCAAGAGTCTGCTGTACTTTATTATTACAGTATTTAATGTTGGTAATGTCTTACTGTGTGTTTAATTTATCAATTAAACTCTATTATATGTATGTATGTACAAGAGAATCACTTTATATATGGGGTCAGCAGGTGTTTGCTTATATCTGCAGTTTCAGCCATCCATGGTAAGCCTTGGAACGTATCCACTGTGGATACAGGGGTCTTACTGTATTTCAGTATGTTAACTTTTAACCTTTCTTGTGCCAAGAAGGGTTAAGAGTTTTACTAGTATAGATATGTATTTCTAGAAATCTGCGTGTCATTAAAGATGAACATATGAGCAGTAGACTTTTACTTTTTTTTATAAGAAATAAGACAAATGGATTTCAAAAATATTAACATTAACTAAGTTCTCTTTTCTCCACTAGAGAATTACCTGGAGATCAGCATTTAAGGAATTAATGATGGATAGTCAAAAAGTTGTAGCTGTTTATTGAACTGGAAAGTACTGCACTATTATCAGCAAAACTATGGATAAGATTTCTAATCAGTTGGTGAGGATCATTAATATACAGAATTAAGGAGTTGCAAGTTAGATTGCCATCTATCATCGTATACAATGAACAATAAGAGAGGAAATTGGCCACTTTATTTAAAAGGGCAATGGACCATAAGACGACAGATTGTTTAGAAAGCTTTTGTGCCAAATTTGATTAATAGATTGATGAACATCGTGGCGAGGTCCAATCTTCCTTACATTTCAAGGGTACAGCTCTAAAACGGTGTTCGCAGGCAGGGTGCTAGTTAGTACACCAGACCGAACCTATTGGTAACTCTCTGCGAGGTTTCCGGATCAGCTAGTGTATAACCTTGCTACCTCTACTCTGCCAGATAGTGACTGGAGGGAGTCCGAATAGTGTGTATGCGGGGGGGCATTGTCGAGGCCACATTATGTCAAGGATCTGGGTATATTCTTACCACGTGTACGCCATATCCAAAAATTTCATCACTTCATACAGCATGTCCCACCCACTTTTTCTTACTATTGAATACACCATGAATTCTCAAACTAATAGTAAGCTTATCTGCAAAAAGATCTGAACATCCCAAACACTTTCTAATTCATTTCACAAATATACGTGGTCTGAATTCTAATTTCAACGATGTCCATTTCCAATTGCAGTCTGCCAAACCCCCATGTACTTTTTCTGACAGAATCTCAGTTATCGGTTGATTAAACTACTGCTAACCTCAGTTGCCCAAATTATTCGCTGTATTATTCTTTTCGCCTCAAAGGTGGTACTTGTGCATATGTCCGTTCCGATATTCCTTGTCAGAGACTTGGTAATTTGGAATCTCCTCTTTTCGATCTTCTCTGGCTTAAAATCTCTCTACCTCATTGTGTCAAATTCATCTGTTGTCTCTACCGTTCTCCCAACTCCACTAATCACTTGGAGCTCTTTGACTTTCTTCAGTCCAACTTTCCTAATAGTGAGGTAATTTTCCTTGGTGATTTTAATGTTCACAACTCCAGCTGGCCTCTGTTTTCTAGTAACACCGACCTAGCTGGTCGAGATGCTGAAGCTTTTGCAATTACTAATGACCTTGCACAAATTGTTCATTTACCTACAAGAATATCGGACAAGCCAACAAGCTTGATCTTTTTTCTCACTAACAACCCTTCTAAGTACATGGTTGAAGTGAGAGGTCCTTTAGGCGCCTCAGATTACAACTTGGTGTTTGTCTCTTCTCCAATGGAGCTTTTATCTCATGGCTTTTCCCAACCTCGTATTGTTTGGCATTACAAGAATGCAAAATGGAATGACCTGCAAGATTTCTTTTCCTTGGTCGCATTACTGTTTCAAAACTTCTGATGCCAACGTTTGCTCAGATCGTGTCAGTGAAATTATTCTTGCAGGAATGGAATCCTTTATTCCACACTCCACTTTAAAATCTCATCCTTTATCTAAACCTTGGTTTTCCAATATATGTGCTAAGGCTGTTCAAGAGAAAAACGTTGCATATTGTAATTGGCTTGTTTCTAATTCTTCAGTTCCATTTTCTGCCTACACCAAAGCTCACAACAATTGTAAAGCAGTTATTAATCAGTCCTAGCTAGATTTTGAACAGTCTAAGAGTAGAAAACTTTCTTCTTGTCCTAATGGTAGCCGAGCATTCTGGTCTCTTGCCAAAGCTATTGGCCGCAACTTTTGCCTATCTCAGCTCCCATCTCTGTCCAAACCAGATGGTTCTGTTGTCATTTCAGGCAAGGATAAAGCTGACCTGCTAGCATCCCATTTTTCTTCCAACTCATGTATTAATGATCTTGGTAAAACACCTCACACCATTCCCAACATGCTCCATTCAATGCCTCCTGTAGTCTTCCGTCCAAAGGATGTCAGAAGGATTTTGACGAATCTTGATGCTAAGAAAGCTCCAGGTCCCGATGGTATTTCTCCACTTGTTCTCAAAACCTGTGCTTCTGAACTTACTCCTGTTCTTTGCCACCTTTTTTCACTTTCTTATTCCAAAGGTGTTTTTCATTCTGCTTGGAAATTTGCTCCTATACAGCCAGTTCCTAAAAACGGTGACAAATCCCTCCCATCTAATTACTTCTACTCTTTCTAAAGTAATGGAGAAATCAATTAACCGCCAACTCTTAAACTACCTAGAAACCTTCCGTCTGATCAACGATCGGCAGTATGGATTCCGTCAGTGTCGATCCACTGGTGATATTCTGGCTTATGTTACCCATTTATGGACTAATTCAATGGAAAGGTTCGGTGAAACAAGTAGTTGCTCTTGACATCTCAAAGGCTTTTGATCATGTTTGGCATAAAGGTGTTCTAAACAAGCTTCCATCTTATGGTTTGCCAACTGTTTTTAGTAATTGGTTATCCAGTTTTCTCTCTGATCGCTCACTGAGGGTGATGGTAGATGGCTCTCTGTCTTCTAACTTCTCTACTATTGGCAGTGTTCCCCAAGGTTCAGTTCTTTTCCCCACTCTTTTCCTCTTGTATATTAATGACCTTCTTCCACTGACTGGAAATCCTCTATCCATAGTTTTGCCGATGAAAGCACATTGCATTTCACTTTCCATTTTGAGAAACCTTGCCCTGCTCAATCAGCTTCAACTTCTCGAAAATCTGCTACCAATTCCTTAAATGCAGATCTCCAAGTAATTCTCCATTAGGGCAAAGACAACTTAGTTGATTTCAATCCTTCTAAAACTCAGTCTTGTCTTATATCTTGCAAAAAGGATTCTTCTGCTCTTATGCTTATCTTTGGTGACACTCCGATTTCTAGGCAAAATGATATATCTCTTTTGGGGTTTACCCTGACTTCTAATCTCTCTTGGCACATGCAAATTGCAAATATTGCTTCCTCTACATCTAAAAAACTTGGTTTTTCTCCTTCACTCTCGGCGTTACTTTTCTTCCATACAGCTGTTCACTCTGTACAAATCGCAAATCCGCCCTACCATGGAATATTTTTCCCACAACTGGGGTGATGCCCCCAAAACCTCTCTCAGGCTTCTTGATTCCGTTCAGAAGAGGTAAGTTAGTTAGTTAATGATTCATCTCTAACAGTCTCTACACTCACTGTCTCAGCCATACTGTTTCTGCTGCATGCATCTTCTACAGATATTTCCACGTGCACTTTTCTTCTGAATTGGCTTCTATAATTCCCGCTCTCTCTCTCTCTCTCTCTCTCTCTCTCTCTCTCTCTCTCTCTCTCTCTCTCTCTCTCTCTCTCTCTCTCTCTCTCTCTCTCTCTCTCACTCTCAAAACAGTCCAAACATGAAGCATGAAAGTAAACTTACTTTTATGCCCATAACAGATATGACTCAATTTGTTGTTCACTGTAATTGGCTATATCCCATCCAACTCAGGTGTTTTATTTTTTATGTTTAACTTCAACAATTTCGTTTTCACTTTATTCTCAGTTATTACAAAATCATTCAGCTCCCTATTAGAATTTGATAACTTCTGGCATTCTCTCCCTAAAGAATTCCTTGTGTGCTTGTAGGTGCAAAATACTTGTTCAGTCTGTCAGCAATTCCATATCTATGAATATAATTGCAGAATACATATTTAGCCTGCCAACAACCTGAGCAGGATCATCATTTAAACCTTCAGCATGAAATGGCCCAATGTGATTTAATTCCTTTCTTCTACTGTTAATGTAATTAAAAAAATCTTTATTGCTTTTCATGGCATTGTTTGCCAGAGACTTCTTGTAATATGCCTTGGCTTGCCTTACTTCTTTTGTGACTTGAATTCAGGCTAGTTTATATCTGTCATCAGCTTCCTTATCACCTGATAATTTATATATATATCCCATGCATTTTTCTTCTCTGCCACGAGTCTCATTAGTTCATCAGCGATCCATTTATGCCTAAACCTTGAACAGTTATATCTTAGTTGGTACAAAAAGCCTAATAGCTTCTATGATTATTTCCCCAAATGCTTTCCATTTAGAATTTGTCAACCCGAAGGTCGCGGGTTCGATTCCCAACTCGGGCTTGGATCAATGTACTGCAAAAACCTTGGGAGGTGCATTATGGCCACAGAAGCCTATGCGCCAACAACTACCAAAAAAAAAAAAAAAAAAAATTTAGAATTTTTTGGTAACATCATTTGTTGGTCCCAATGTATAGAATTAAAAAAAACTGTCTGAGACCACTATAGTCTCCTTTATAAAAGCAAAAACTGCTTCCTTTGCCCTTGATGGTAGTTACATCTTTAAGTAAATCCTCATCAGTGCACTGTGATCATTGCCACTTAGTGGTTTTTTTATGTGTAGATTTATGCATGAAGTATCACTGCTGATTATCAGATCAAGAGTATTGCTCTTTGTTGCTTCTCCAACATGTTGCTGTAGAAAATAGTCACCCAATAAATCCACAAAAGTCTTACTAGCAGTGCATGTGTGTGTGTCCAACCCACGTTCCAGTCAATATCTGGAAAGTTAAAATCCCCATTACAAGATATTCTGATTTACTGGCCATCTCTATTTCTGTGTACGGTAGGGCCCCCACTCATATGGCGGGTTAGGTTCCAAACCCCAAAAACCCCGAAAAGTGGAACATGGCCTTTTTTTTCGCTTGTGAATTCATATAAAAGCCTAATAACATGTTTAAACTATCATATATTAAGTGAGCAACAGAGTTAGGCCTTAAAAACGATACAAAAATCAAATGAATATACAGTACACACTACTTACGTTAATATTTTTGCCCTTAGCTTATAGTGATTGACGAATGTAAATTTGAAAAAAAAAAAATGAATGTATTTATTGTAGGAAGGATGAAGGAGATGGCACATTTTCATCATCTGACTCATTAACGTATCTTATTCATTTTGACAATGGAAACTTGGTTGAAGCTCTTGCAGCGATTTGTGTCGTGTTGTTGCTCTTGACATTGAAGATAGTTCAGGGCTAGCTGCTGTTGTCTAAAGCTGCGATGGTACTTTCGTAAAGTAGGAAAAAAATGAACTTTGCCTCATTAATTTCCATCTCCTTTCCCTTAGAATTTCTTTATAGCATGCAATATCGTCTAGAAGTCTTGCATTCACTTTCGAAATTTGGATCAATTCTCTCAAAAATTGTGTCATTCCCGTTTCTATACATTTGATAGCTTCTTCCAATTCGTCAGTGGTCATTTCTCTAGGGCCGACCGGGCTAGCCGAGTGGGTAAAGTACCTGCCCGGCAACCCAAAGGTCGCGGGTTCGATTCCCGCCTCGGGCTTGGATCAAAGTACTGCAAAAACCTTGGGAGGTGCAATATGGCCACAGAAGCCGATGCGCCAACAACTACCAAATCAAAAAAAAAAAAAAAAAAAAAAATTTCTCTAGGAATAGTAGAAATATCATCACGATGGTACTCATCTTTGTGAAACATCCTTCTTTGCTCTTCAATCAGAAGAAGATCTTTGTCTGTTAGGGTCTCATAATGAGAGAAGCAATTCAGCCACATCCTCAGGCTTGACTTCCAATTCTAATTCCCTTGCCCTTTCCAAAACATTTGTAGTGACTTCCTTTGCTGAATTCTCAAAGCCTTCAAAATTGTCATTAAGTGTGGGAATTAGCTTCTTCCAAGCATCTTTCAATGTTATTTCTTTAACTTCCTCCCATGCATCTCTAATGGTTTTTATACCATCCAAAATCATGAGGCCTTTCCAAAATGCTTTTAATTTATTTTGTTTATGCCCACCTACTGTATCACTGTCTAAGGCATTTATAGCCTTAGCAAAAATTCTTAAGATTTAAACGCTGCAATGATACCTTGGTCCATAGGTTGCAGCAATGAAGTTGTATTTGCAGGCAGAAAAATAACATTTATCTCCTTGTACTTCCAATTAGAGCTCTAGGATGGCTAAGGGCACTGTCTGCAAGAAGTAAAATCTTAAAAGGAATTTTATTTTCCTTACAATAAGTCACTGTCGGCTTAAAATAGTCTGTGAACCAATTTGAAAAAAGATCTCCAGTCATCCAAGCTTTTGAATTAGATTTTTAATAAACAGAGAGGCTAGCTTTTGCATAGTTCTTTAGGGCCCTAAGATTTTCTGAATGATAAATCATCGTACGTTTTAACTTGCAATCACTAGCTGCATTAGCCTCTAACAAGAGAGTTAGACTGTCTTTTGCAGCTTTTAAAAAGGCGCCTCCGTAGCCAGGTGGGAAGGAGCAGCAGTGCGTAGCACATGCTTCTTGATTAGACCGGGGTTCGAGCCCGTCACCACCAAATATGGAGGACGCGGAAACGTCAGGGAATGACCACCGCATATTCCCGGAGCAATATGGCCTTAGTTGCTAATGCTCCCAAATAACAACAACAACAGCAGCTTTGAAGCCAGGCATTGACTTCTCTTCTTTAGCAATAAATGTCCTAGACGGCATCTTCTTCCAATACAGGGCTGTTTCGTCCATGTTGAAAATCTGCTGCTTAGTATGTCCACCATCTTTGATGTTCTTAGAAAGCTCACATGGATAACTTTCTGCAGCTACTATATCAGCACTAGCTGCTTCACCTTGCACTTTGATGTTGTGGAGATGGCTTCTTTCCTTAAACCTATTAAACCAGCCTCTGCCAGCTTTGAATTTATCCTCAGCATCTTCCTCACCTCTCTCAGCCTTCATAGCATTGAAGAGATTTAGGGTCTTGTCCTGGATGATGGCTCGGCTTAAAGGCACGTTGTGATTGGTTTGATGATCAATCCACATTAGTAAAAGTTTTTCCATGTCAGCAATAAGGCTATCACGTTTTCTTATAACTTTAGTGTTCACTGGTGTAGCACTTCTAATTTCCTTCAACACTTTCTCCTTAGCATTCACAATTGTACTAACTGTTTGGCAAGCCAAACCAAACTTTAGTTATATTAAAGGAGGCGGCAAAGCAACTAAGCAAATCCTTAGCCATAATTATGAGAGCATACTTGGATTCAGGAGAGGTCCCCACGGACTGGAGATGTGCAAATGTATCCCCAATTCACAAAGGGGAATCGAAGGGTGACACAAGTAATTACAGACCAGTTAGTTTAACTTCTGTTCCGGGTAAAATAATGGAGTCACTGATTAAAGATGCATTGCAGGATCATCTAGACAAGACTGCAGCAATAATTTAGACACAGCATTGGTTTGTTAAGGGAAAGTCTTGTCTGACAAATTTGATAGGATATTATGATGTGGTTACAAAGGAACTGTATGCAAAAAATAATTTTGATATCATATATTTGGATTTCAGGAAAGCTTTTGACACTGTTGTGCATGGAAGACTATTGTACAAATTGGAACAGAATGGTATTAAGGGTAAGTTGCTACAATGGATAAAAGGATGGTTGAGTTGGAGAAGACAGAGGGTGGTAATCAATGGGTGCTGCTCTTTGTGGACTAATGTTATTAGTGGAGTCCCACAGGGTTCGGTGTTGGGTCCACTGTTGTTTTGTATATTTATCAGTGATATTGATGAAGGCTTATCATCAATATCACTGATAAATATATATATCAGGCTTAGTGTTGAAGTTTGCAGATGATACAAAGGTTGGCAGGGTTGTTAATGACAGTAATGGCAGTGTGCTACTGCAACAGGATCTAGAAAATTTGGGCAGATGGGCTAAGAAGTGGCAACTGAAGTTTAACCTTGACAAATGCAAAGTACTGCATATGGGTAGAAGTAACCCCAGAGAATTGTACCAACTGTGTAGTACTACATTTAAGGTGGTAGAAAATGAAAAAGACCTGGGAGTAATTGTGCAGTCAGATATAAAGTTTTCTGAGCAATGCAGACAGGTTGCCAAGGCAGGTCATGGGGTTTTGTCAATGATATATAGGAATTTTGCTAGCAGGGAAAAGGAGGTGATTGTCCCTCTGTATAAGGCAATGGTCAGGCCACACCTTGAATACTGTGTACAGGTCTGGAGCCCTCATTTTAGGAAGGATGTAGATTTGCTTGAGCGTGTACAGAGAAGGGCAACAAGATTGGTGAGGGGAATGAAGGGATCCTCTTACCAAGAGAAGCTTAAGTTCTGTAAATTGCAGTGGCTGGAGATTAGGCACCTGCGTGGTGATCTGATTGAGGTGTATAAGGCCTTGAATGTGTTGAGCACGCTGAATTCTGATTGGATCCTTCCACTTGTTCAGATTACGAACCTAAGTGGGCATAAATTCAAATCAAGAAAAGACAGATGTAGAATAGATGTGCAGAAATTTGCCTTTAGCCAGCGGGTGGTTAATTGCTGGAACAAACTTCCATCTATCGTTGTGGAAGTTGATAGGTTAAATAAATTTAAGGAGGAACTGGTCAGGCATTTGGAGGGAATGGTGTGAGTTATTTATTTTTTTATTTTTTGGCTGATGCTGCATAAGCTCATACACTTGCTTTCTTGGATCACCTACTACTACTACTACAGCCTATCTTAGCCATAGACATACCTTGCTCACGTATTTTAATAATTTCTAACTTGGCATTTACAGTAAGAGGCTTATGACTCCTTTTTTTATCACTAGTACTACACTTAGATGCCATTGTAATTAGCACAAAAATATTATATATAATACAATATAATAACTTTAAAAAGTTTAAAGTTAGAAAATTACCAGAATGCAAAAGATGTAGAACACACAAGTTCTGTAAACAAACTGAATCACCGCCAATAAAATGGCACGCGATGCTATTCTCGGACCCTCTGCTGAGTGTGTCATGCACAAAAATGCCGAAAAAATGCCGAACATAACGAACATGAATATAATTTGAAACTGCCTTATTAGCAGAATGCCGTAAAGTGGGGGCCCTACTGTACAGTTCTTCATTGTACTCATCACAGTCATTCTACAGCCTATAACACCATCATACTCTTATTTTTGTTTTCCCAGTGTTTACCTCACACCAAACTGGCTCAACATTGCACTTCTCAAACATTTTGAGAATTGAAACATGGATTTTCAGAATGGTTGACACTACTGGCAGGGACTCAAAAATTTAAATTGATTTTTTTTTTTTTTTAACACGCTGGTCTGCATTATTAAGCACTTCCACTTTTTCCACTACACTCGAGGATTTCCTTTTAGACATTGTAAGGGTGCTTGTACAGCAGCTAAAACAAAACCTATTTAGGGACCACTTGGGCTTAGAGGGGAACAGGTATCCTGTGTGTTATCAGACACTCAGCCTAAAACACTGATGGATCCAATATCTCTCTATTACAGAAGATTTGGGAGAAGTCCGGTTGGCCTGCCTCCCTAAAATCCACTCGATGGTAAGCCCTGTTACGTCACTTAGGTGGCAACAAACGTGTAGAGTGGTTCTCTTCAAGACGCCTGGTCAGCGTGAAGAGGAAAAGACCAAACCCTCCAGCAATGAGAGCACAACAATACAAATGGCCCTCAGTCCCCAGCAGCTTTCACTCTCCCTCTTACGGCAGCGAGAGGATCAGAGTGGAAGCAGAGGGTGCTAAGAATCTCTGGGTACGACCAGGCTGCCATGCACGGAAATTGAACTTGGCCTGTTATAATGTACGATCACTCATCGGTGAAGAGAGGATATTAGAGCTGGAAAAGGAATTAGAAAATGTGAATTGGAATATCATCGGTTTGGCTGAAACAACAAGAAGAAATGAATCACTTATAAGTTTATCAAGTAGAAATCTGCTGTACACCAATGGAAACAGTGAAAGGAGTGAAGGTGGAGTTGGGTTTCTGGTCCATAAAGATTTTAAAAACAACATTTTGGAATTCAAAAGTACATCACCAAGGGTGTCAAGACTAATATTCAAGATTTCTAAGAGGTACAAGCTAAAGATTATAATGATTTATGCACCAACATCGAGCCATGATGATGAAGAGGTTGAAGAAATGTACACTGAAATTGAGAGTCTTCTAGATGAGCAGAAAACCCACTACACTATTATTATGGGGGACTTCAATGCTAAGGTTGGAAAAAGGCAAAACAGCGCAGAAAGAGGAACTATAGGAAATTTTGGAATTGGTGAAAGAAATAAAAGAGGTGAAAGACTTGTGGAATTTGCAGAATCTCAGGGACTGTCAGTAATGAACACTTTTTTCAAGAAAAGGGTGAACAGAAAGTGGACATGGAAGAGTCCAAATGGATTAACAACTAATGAAATCGACTTCATGCTCACTAACAGAAGATATATTGTGAATGATGTTACTGTCCTGAATAAGGTAAATGTTGGAAGTGATCACAGAATGGTAAGATGTACACTTGATATAGATGTAGGAAAGGAAAGGAAAAAACTGACTCGAGTAAATAATACAAAGGTCTTTGAAATAACAGAGGAGGAGAAAAAGCAGTATGTACTGGAACTTAAGAACAAGTTTGAGCTTCTACAGACTGCTCAGGACCAAGATATCGACGAGGAATATTACAACTTTCTGAAAGTGATAAAGCCCAAGAAACCTATAGGGAAACAGAAATCCAAAGAAGAAAAATTAGTCAAGAAACACTTGTCATGATGAACCAAAGACGACAAATGAAGAGCAAGAAAAACACTGACAGGGAGAAAATTGAGTATACTGAGTTATGCAAAGCCATTAGAAAGAGACTCAGAGAGGACATAAGAAGATTTAACACAAGAAAAGTAGAACAAGCATTAAGGGAAAACAAAAGATTTAAATCAGCAGCCATGAGCAGTAATACAGAAAGACAAATGATACTGAAACTGAAGAATAGCGATGGTGTACTTATAAACAGCAGAGAAGGCATAATTCAAATAGCAGAAGACTACTATAGAGAATTATACAAGGAGCGAGGGAATGATACCAGCAGTGGGGAAGATGGATTGCAAAGTAGCAACACATACGACATACCCAATATTCTTCCTGATGAGGTAGAACATGCATTGAAGAAAATGAAGAATCGGAAAGCCCCGGGGGAAGATGAAGTTACTGTAGAGTTGTTAAAATTGGGAGGAAGAGACATAACACAAAAACTGGCAAGGCTCTTCACAAAGTGCATTAGAAAAGGTGTGACGCCTAAGCAGTGGAATAATGCAATCATAGTTTTGCTGCATAAGAAAGGAGATAAATCAGAAATTGGAAATTATAGACCAATTAGCTTGTTATCCACATCTACAAGTTGTTCACAAGGGTCATTACTAACAGATTAGAAAGAATACTTGATGAGAATCAACCGAAAGAGCAAGCTGGCTTTAGGACAGGATTCTCAACTATGGATCACCTTCACGTAATATCACAGCTAATGGAGAAAGCAAATGAATACAAAACACCATTATGCCTGGCATTTGTGGATTATGAAAAGGCATTTGACTCCATACAGCATAAGGCAATGTTTCGGGCACTGGAAAGACAAGGCATAGATACTCCATATATTATGATTTTGAAGAAAATATATGAGAGTGCTACATCCTTTATTAGACTAGACAAAGACAGTAGCAAATTTAAAATCGAGAAAGGAGTTCGACAAGGAGACACAATATCTCCGAAGCTGTTTACTGCTGCCCTTGAGGAAGCTTTCAGAAGATTAGACTGGTCGCAGAAAGGAGTCAATGTGAACGGAGAGTACCTAAACCATTTACGATTTGCAGATGACATTGTGGTCATAAGCCACGATCCCAAAGAATTAGAGGAAAATCTTAATCAGTTATGCACAATTAGTAAGGATTTTGGACTAAAGATGAATATGGCTAAAACAAAAGTAATGATGAACAAGTATGCCACAGAAAGGGAAATAATGATTGAAGGAGCAGTAATTGAAAAGGTGGAGTCATATACTTATCTGGGACAAGTTATTAGCTGTAATAATGATAAATGGCTGGAAGTCAAGAGAAGAATAAATTTTGGATGGATAGCATTCAGGAAACATAGTCACATACTGAAGAGCAATATCCCAGTTTGTCTGAAATGTAAAATAATGAATCAATGTATACTCCCCACCATGACTTATGGAAGTGAAACTTGGGCACTCACCAAAAGAATGGAAGAGAAGCTAAGAACTACACAGCGAAGAATGGAACGAATTATATTGGGAATCAGACTGTTAGATAAGAAGAGAAACACATGGATTAGGCAGCAAACTCTAGTAAAGGACATTCTTATCAAAACTAAAGAACTAAAATGGTCTTGGGCAGGACACACAGCTCGAAGACATGATTACAGATGGACTAAGAAAATAACAGAATGGTACCCAAGAGGAGCTAGAAGAAAACCTGGAAGACAAAGGCGGAGATGGATAAATGAAATTCATGAGTTTTTGAGTAGTAAATGGATGGCCAGTGCTCAAAACAGAAGGAACTGGAAAGTTGCTGGAGAGGCCTTCATCCTGCAATGGATTGAAAATGGCTGATGATGTACATATAAATGGAGACAGGTGAAATTTAGTGAAAGTGTGGATGATTCATTTCTGAAAAACAGCAGATGAATTTCTAGGATAAAGGAAAATTACTCTCTCCTAATTCTATAATAGGGTGCTTACAGTAGAAAACAGGTTGACCAGAGCCAATGTCTGTGTTGGGAATATGCTTTAAACTTTACAAATGGCTGCGGACACTTAGCAGTTGACCAGCACAACTTCTCGGTATAGGTTTTATGGGCACCACTAAATTGTGAAATGTTTTAGATCTTAATTCATGCTCTTTAGAATTAATCCCTTTAGCTCTTAAAAGCTAAAGGGATTAATTCTTAATCCTTTTAGCTCTTAATTTGTGCTTTCTACAGTATAAGCTCTTATTGCCTAAAGGCCAGAAGATCAGATAAAGATGTCCTGAATAGATGGAAGAAATTGATGTGCCTGAGGTATAAAATAAGGCTTTTCATTACCATATTGATTAAACTTTTTTCACTTTCTCCTTCAAAGTTGTGTATTTAAAAATTAACCTTTATATTTATATTGTTATCAGATAAGTCTTTTTATTTTTTTAGCTTCATGCCCAAGTACTAGTTGATGATGATGATGACGACGTTAATCAGAATTCGACAGAGAGCACAACTGCCGGCCATTTGCAAGAAAGAGTTATTTCAGAGGTAATCTTTTTTAAATGATAACAATGACCTGCATTTTAAGAGAATTTCTGTGATGCATTACTGCTGATAGGTAATCTGAACTATATTTTTAATGGAAATTTCAAATTTACTTAAAATTTGCACTATCACATCAGAAATTCTACAAATAAAAAAATAATAATAAAATAAAGAATTTATGGAGGTGCTTCTGGTTTATTTTGTATTTTTACAGATTTTACAAATAGGTTATTTTTCTATAAAAATGTGTAAAAACAAAAATATCCAAGAAATTTTTGTTTTTACAAATGCTCAGCCCAGCATAACATATATTTCTTATAAGTTAGGCTGGGCTAAATGTGCACTTGTTTGACTTCCTCAGGCAGCTAGTTTTGGGGCTGCTCCTCTTTTTACAATCTGGCAGTAGTTGGCTATCATACTGACATTCCATCCCCTTTGGTAACTCTTTCCATTTCTTTTATATCCTGATGGAATTTTTCCCCTCTTCACTTAAACTACCTAAATTTTGTGTGTAATAGTTGAGATGAGAGGGCAAGAAGTGTACCTTAACGATCATATTGCATCCTGGTTTTCTGAACTTCTCTAGCATGCCACAAAATCATCTTCTCATAATCTGGACATTTAGTTTCCCAGAAAATTGGGTACTACATTTTTAAAGCTACCGCATGCCTCTTTTTCAGTTTGTTTTGCAGATTCTTCAAATATTCTAGCAGCAGCTTGCAGATTTCATTTTTTTTCATTTATAAGCAATGGGAATTTAGTGCAAAGATACTTTGCCGTGAAATAGGGTTGAATTTGAAAGTGTCTGCAATTCTGCCCAGACACGATAGGAGGGAGTATATGATGAGAGCCTTGTCGATCAACTCGGCCCTGGAAAGATTGTGCAAGGCTCAAGGGATAGAATTTTTTTCAGCCTGGACTGTACTTGTTAACAGGAGAGACTGCTTCTACAGGGATGGGATACACTTAAATAGAAAGGGTGCAAGAATATTTGCTGATGCTATCGAGGCAGTGTTAGGTGGGTCGGAAAACTGATAGCTTGGGGGATACAAGGACTAATAGTTTAACAGTAGCCGTAGGCAGAGGTGAAGGTGATTCTTGCACAACTTCTATTAGAATAAGTAGCGACCTGGAGCGAGGGGTGTTGGGGGTTTCAGGGACGGATGGCAGTCATCGTGAAACAGGTGGGTATATGGGATGTGTTAGAGTAATTAAGAATAAGAAAAGGTGCATGTATACTTGCATGTATACCAATGCTAGAAGTATAGTAAATAAATTTGATGTGTTGGTCGAGACATCAAAGGCGGATATTGTTGGGATATCAGAGACGTGGTGTCACACAGATATAAGTAATGCCGAACTGGAATTTGGGGAGTACAATGTGTACAGAAAGGATAGACAGGATAGGAAGGGAGGAGGAGTTATGCTGTTAATAAAGAAAAACATAAAATCAAAAGAAGTGCATCCAGTTTATATAGATGAACAGCGCACTGTTGAGTCAGTTTGGTGTGACATAAGCACTGCGAAAGCAAAAATAAGAGTAGGAGTGTGTTATAGGCCTAATGACTTGAATGAGTACAATGAACAATTGTACAGAGAAATAGAGTGGGCTAGTAAATCGGAATGTCTTATAATGGGGGATTTTAACTTCCCAGATATTGACTGGAACTTGTGGGTTGGGCACTCACACACTAGTCAGACTTTTGTGGATTTATTGGATGATTGTTTTCTGCAGCAGCATGTTCGAGAGGCAACCAGAGAAAGTAATACTCTTGATCTGGTTATCAGCAGTAATCATTCATGTATTAGGAATTTGCAGATAAAAGAACCACTAGGTGGCAGTGATCACAGTGTACTGACGTGGGATTTACTTAAAGATTTAACTACTATCAGGGGTAAAGGAAAGAGTTTTTGCTTCCATAAAGGCGAGTACAGTGGTCTCCGACAGTTTTTAAATTCTGTACAGTGGGATCAACTGACGATGTTATCAACAGTAAATTCTAAGTGAGAAGCATTCAAGGAATTAATCGTGGAAGCTACTAAAAGGTTCATACCTATTAAGAAATATTGTTCAAGGTTTAGGCCTAAATGGTTGTCAAATGAACTAATGAGACTCGTAACAGAGAAGTAAAATGCATGGGATGCATATAAATTATCAGGCGACATAGAAGCCTATGGCAGATATAAGTTAATCTGTAATCAGGTCACAAAGGAGGTTCGGCAGGCGAAGGCAGATTACGAGAAATCCTTGGCAAAAGATACTAAGAAAAACAGCAAGGATTTCTTTACTTATATAAACTCTAAAAGGAAGGGGATGAATCTGATCGGTCCACTTGACATCGATGGTTCCACTGTTGATGATCCTGCTCAGATAGCAAACAAACTGAATGAGTATTTTGCATCTACATTCACACGTGAGGAATTATTAAGGTTTGAAAATGGCAGAAGGTTATCAAATTGTAGCAAGATACTTAATGATTTTGTAATAACCGAGAGCAAAGTTGAAGAGAAATTGTTGAAGTTAAACGTAAGAAAAGCACCTGGGGTGGATGGGATCTATCCAGTAATATTAAAGGAGACGGCAAAGCAACTAAGCAAACCCTTAGCCATAATTATGAGAGCATCCTTGGACTCAGGGGAGGTTCCCACGGACTGGAGATGTGCAAATGTATCCCCAATTCACAAAGGGGGATCGAAGGGTGACACGAGTAATTACAGACCAGTTAGTTTAACTTCTGTTCCGGGTAAAATAATGGAGTCGCTGGTTAAGGATGCATTGCAGGATCATCTAGACAAGACTGCAGCAATAATTCAGACACAGCATGGGTTTGTTAAGGGAAAGTCTTGTCTGACAAATTTGATAGGATATTACGATGTGGTTACAAAGATACTGGATGCGAAAAATAATTTTGATATCATATATTTGGATTTCAGGAAAGCTTTTGACACTGTTGTGCATGGAAGACTATTGTACAAATTGGAGCAGATTGGTATTAAGGGTAAGTTGCTACAATGGATAAAAGGATGGTTAAGTGCTAGAAGACAGAGGGTGGTAATCAATGGGTGCTGCTCTTCTTGGACTAATGTTATTAGTGGAGTCCCACAGGGTTCGGTGTTAGGTCCACTGTTGTTTTGTATATTTATCAATGATATTGATGTAGGTATATCAGGCTTAATGTTGAAGTTTGCAGATGATACAAAGGTTTGCAGGGTTGTTAATGACAGTAATGGCAGTGTGCTACTGCAACAGGATCTAGATAATTTGGGCAGATGGGCTAAGAAGTGGCAACTGAAGTTTAACCTTGACAAATGCAAAGTACTACATATGGGTAGAAGTAACCCCAGAGAAACGTACCAACTGTGTGGTACTACACTTAAGGTGGTAGAAAATGAAAAAGACCTGGGAGTAATTGTGCAGGCAGATATGAAGTTTTCTGAGCAATGCAGACAGGCTGCCATGGCAGGGCATGGGGTTTTGTCAATGATATATAGGAATTTTGCTAGCAGGGAAAAGGAGGTGATTATCCCTCTGTATAAGGCAATGGTCAGGCCACAGCTTGAGTACTGCATACAGGTCTGGAGGCCTCATTTTAGGAAGGATGTAGATTTACTTGAGCGTGTACAGAGAAGGGCAACAAGATTGGTGAGGGGAATGAAGGGATCCTCTTACCAAGAGAGGCTTAAGTTCTGCAAATTGCAGTGGCTGGAGACTAGGCACCTGCGCGGTGATCTG
Organism: Mastigoproctus giganteus; assembly: GCF_048544385.1. NCBI lineage: Eukaryota > Metazoa > Arthropoda > Arachnida > Uropygi > Thelyphonidae > Mastigoproctus > Mastigoproctus giganteus. The sequence goes on from NC_143583.1 coordinate 141,453,234, forward strand.
ATTGAGGTATATAAGGCCTTGATTGGGTTGAGCACGCTGAATTCTGATGGGATCCTTCCACTTGTTCAGATTACGAATCTAAGGGGGCATAAATTCAAATTAAGAAAAGACAGATGTAGAATAGATATGCGGAAATTTTCCTTTAGCCAGCGGGTGGTTAATTGCTGGAACAAACTTCCATCTGTCGTTGTGGAAGTTGACAGGTTGAATAAATTTAAGGAGGAACTGGACAGGCATTTGGAGGGAATGGTGTGATTTTTTTTTTTTTTTTTTTTTCCTTTTGGTTGATGCTGCATAAGCTGATACATTTGCTTTCTTGCATCACATGCCACTACTACTACTACTACTACTTGAAACAATTTCCTTCTTTATTCATGGCCTGGATGAACCAATTCGTTAAACTTATATGCAGAGGAGATCATATAACATCCGTATGATTATATTAACTTTTAACCCTTAAGGCCATCTACCTTTCAACAGATAAAACTGTTCTTTGTCTCTATTTATCTATTAGTGGCTCATCTTTAATGTTCTTTAAATCATTAAAGATGAGCCACTAATAGATAGAGACTGTATTGATTTAATAACTGTTAAATCAAAACAGTCTTTGGTGTCAGAGACTGTCTTGGTGGCTACGCAGTTTGCTTCTTGCTCAATTATCCCACTCTCACAGAAAGCAAGTATTTTTTGTTGATCAAGTAGCAGACCAATAATTTTTAAATTTCTACTTTGCCAACCATGATCCTTCTACTGAATTTTTCTGAAACAAACTTAATATTTTGATAATTTTCTTTTAAGTGTGCTGTGTTTTGAGTGTGAAGGAGAACTCCTTTAAGGCTTTGCTTGATGATTCAATAAATAGCCTCCACTCTGTTGTTTGGTAGAAAATTGCAAAAAAGTTCATAAATTTAGGAATGTTGCTACAATATAGCTTTGAGCCTTCTTCAAAAAAACAGAGAACCAATTCTTTTTTCATGATGTCTACACCATAAAAAGACTGTTCCTGAGGCCTGCAGATTATAAAATTTTTGGCTCTAAAAACTGCAGATCTTTTTTGAGTAGATTTAAATCTCTCGTGTAATCTTCAAATTCACTTTGTGTAAATAGCTGCGGTCCATAGTTGTGAATTGCTTTGTTACAAATGCCAGATTCGAGATCAGTTGGCATATGTTCAAGGGAAAGTGATGAAGGTGGTTGATAGTTCAGGTCCAGGAGCTAGTGGCCTTTACAGCCTTAAGTAATGTTGTAGGGGTATAAAATGCCCTACTTACTCTTTGCATTTTAACTTGCTACATTTATGTTACAACAGTAGCTGTCATTAATGTGATCTCAGGGTTCCCTTTACACCATGGAAATAACAAATGGGAATGAATTCTTTTTACCACATTTACACAATTGCAAGCCCTTCACACATTCATGGTAAATTTTATGGGGGGGGGGGACACTTATCTTATTCTCTTAATGTAATTCCAAAATATGCAGCACATGCATTTTTCCCAAATGATGTTATACCTTGCTTTTGTTTTGCCACAATACAGTTACAGCAAATGTAACAAAATATGTTTGGATTGTTTGCACACCCACGAGTTACCATTATCAAAGACACACAATGTGGTAATCATGCTGTAAGCAGGTACTTAGAATGGCTGCAGCAGAAAAGAACTGAATGTGGAAGAAACACTTTATAGGTTCATGCACCTATGTGATTTGCAGGTCTAGAGTACGTATGTTATATGGATCATGTATCTAAGAAAACAATTTTTACTATTTGTTAAAAAAAAAAATAGCTGTATGTGATGGGTAAAAATAGTTTGGATTTTTAGAATTAACACTAAAAATACATCCAGAAAGACCATACATTTTGGAAACATCAAAATCTGTGTAGCCTAGTATAATCCAAAAACAAGTTGTTGAAATATACTCTCTTGTCAAAAAAAATTTTGAAATATTTTGCAATTTCCATTAACAAATAATTAAATGTACTTATGCAAATGTATGTTATTATATGGTATGATCACAAGTTCCTTGGTGTCTTTCTAAATACTGTACACTTTCCTGGAGCTAAGTCGATCTGGTCATGTGTCTTTCTCATAATCAGATCGACTTCCTCGTGACCGTGATCCAACAATAACACCTTTCTGAAAATCAGAAAGGTGTTATTGTTGGATCACGTTTTAGAAACTACAATTGAGAAAACAAAGAAAGCACTGTTGTGTCAGAAGCAGCCATCTCAAAAGTATACAGTGAGTGGAAGACAAAAGGAGAATGCAGCTCTCAAAGGAAGAAATGCAAGAAAATTGGTACTCCAAGAAAGAGACAGCTGGAATTTAAAGCAAATTATCAGAACAGAAGAGTCACTGTGCAGCAAATGACTGAAAAAGTTAAATTTAGGCAAGGAAAGAACCATTCCCAAGCAAACTGTGGTGGGAGTTGAAGAATTTGCAATTTGGTAGTCATGGGCACTTAAGAAACCCACTTTTTATAAAAAAAAAAAAAAAAAAGACTGGAGTGATACCACCAACAGCAAGACTGGACTTTGGAACAGTGGAAAAGATCACATGGTCTGATAAATCTTAATTTACATTTTTTTGCACCAATGGTTGGGTGAAAGTGTAGCATGAACCTCCTGAAGCCATGCATCCAGACTCTCCTGTCTACCACTCAAGCAGCTGGAGGTAGTATCGTGGTGTGGAGTGTGTGTTCCATCTTTTAAAACAGTATTAGTGGACCCAGTCCTCTCATACTGTGTTAGAAGATGGTGTTACCTCCAGTGAGTATCTTTCTTTTGTATTGGATCAGCTTCACTCTGCAGTGATTCATTTTACCTGGATTGCGATGGCTTCATCACAACTATCCACTGTGCATAAATTGTATCTGAATGGTTCGAGGAACATTTACAAGATTTCTAATATCTAGCTGCCTAATTTCCCTGGTTGCCTAATTCTCCAAATTTGAATCTAATTGAGAACGTCTGGGATGTTGTTGGAAAAGGCATTGAAGTTTTTCAGTTCTCTACTGACCATAGCACAGCAGCTAATAAATATCCTGGTGGAAAAATTGTCAAATCTGGAGCTAGACTCCCTCAGACCATGCCACAATGTATATGGGCTGTAATTTGAGGGAAAAAAAAGTGGCCCTACTAGATACTGAATAAAGGTTTCTAATTTTTTGGCCAGTGATTGTATATTATAGGTTGGTTGAGGGTGGGAAAGCCATAAGAAATTTGTTGACATCTTACTTAAATTTCTGCTGTTGCAATTTTCAGGAAAGATTATAAGTAAGGCAGTTTCAAGAATATAAGAGGGAATAGACGAAGTAGAAAAGCTCATTTGGTGAGTTAGTACTTGTTGATTGCTAGCATTGAAATGGAACTCCAAACAACAGATGCTTAATTTTAATGTCTGAGTGACATTCATTTTTTGGATAAATTTTTTTTTAGTTAGTGTTCAAAGATTGGCAACTAGATTGGTGACAAGTGCAAATCGATACAGACATGAAGAAAGGCTAAAATGGACCGCTAAGTTTGACAACTGAAAACTCTAATGGGAGATTTGATGGAAGTGTATAAGATGCTGATAGAGTTGAATGAAATGAATGAGGAAGGCTTGTCTACTCTCATATGAGTGGCAAGAACCAGTGAGCATAAGTATAAGATTTCAGGTAGTACAGATCCACAATCCCTTTTCCAAAATTTGAAAAGCTCTGAAAATTGATAGTTTTTTTGTGGAGCATCGCTTGTGTGCACGACATGACCCAGGCAGGTGAGAGGCATCAGGTGCATAAACAAGTTACTTATCTATTATAGATGGGACACAGTAATACAATAATCCAACAATACTATATACATAGTTGCATTTTACATTGTCTATGTTGCCACATTATGATAACAATTAATTGGTGAAATATTCAAATATTTATAAAATACTGATTTTAGAGAATTGTACACTTGTGACTTCTAAAATTTAAAAATTTTGGTGTTAAAAATATTTTTATTAATTATAAAACTTTTAAGTTTTCATCATTACACAATAATAAATAATAACGATCAGTACCTTTATTATTGGTAACAGCATCTTATCAAAGATCACAAATGAATAAAATCTGAAAATGTTTGTTTCCTGTCCGTGTGCTTATACTGCCACGCTATTGCACATAATGCATTAGGCAAGGTGATGTAAGCACAGCATAGTCTCAGTTGTGCTACCAATCACACTTACATCTGCTGCTCTCTGATATTTTTTTTTTTGATTTTTTGTAATTTTGAGAAGAAAAGGAAGCATTATGGAACTGAACATTGAAAGTAAGTGTGAATATTCAGAAGGCTGAAGAAATTTAAAAAGTGTCATGGTATAAAATATCTGAAAATCTGTGGTGAAAAAGGTTCTGCTGATCATGAAGCAGCTGTAAATTACATTGACGAATTTGCCAAAATAATAATAACTGATTAAAACCTTGGTCCTGAGCAAATTTATAATGCTGATAAAACATCTGTACTGACACTAAATTCTAGAAAAACTTTAATGGCTGATGAGAGAGTACCAACAGGTGTTAAGGATGCTAAGGACAGGTTGACCCTTGTTTGCCAATGCTGCAGGCTCATACAAGTTAAAGTTCGCAGTGATTGGAAAAAGCCAAATCTGAGATGTTTGAAAGGTGTATGCAATTAACCTTGTTCATTATTATGTCAACAAGAAAGCATGGGTAACCAGAGAAATAATTTTTGACTGATTCAATAACCACTTTGTGCCAACAGTACAAGCTCATTGCAGGTAGGTTGTACTGAAAGAGAATTGCAAGCTTTTGTTGTTCCTGGACAACTACTTTGCACATCCCTCTGCTGAACTCCTTGTGAAAAGGAATGTTTTTCGCATTTACTTTCCCACAAATGTGAAATATTTAATATAGTCTTGTGACCAAGGAATTTTATGCTCTGTGAAGAGCCAGTATAGACAGTTTTTTTGAACTGCATGCTTAATGCAGTCAACAGGTGTAGAAAACCAAGACTTCTTGAAAGAGTTCGATGCTAAGGATTCCATTTACGCAGTTGCTAATTCTTGGGACAGACTTTGGTCTGCAATGATATTTTATCAAGATGAACCTGCAGCCGACCGGGCTAGCCAGATGGGTAAAGTGCCTGTCTGGCAACCCAAAGGTCGCGGGTTCGAATCCCGCCTCGGGCTTGGATCAAAGTACTGCAAAAATTTGAGAGGTGCACTATGGCCACAGAAGCCGATGCGCCAACAACTACCAAAAAAAAAAAAAAAATGAACCTGCAGATGAAGACTTGAAAAGATTTAGTGTAACTAAGGAAAAGAAGATGATATCAAACCTTCTTACTTATGCCAAAGGTTTATTTGAAAGCGTAAATAAGTTAGAGGAAGGTGCCATTGAAGAAGTGCTGAACATTGACAATGGTGCACCTGTTGTGCATTTGTTAAGTGATGGGGAAATTGCTGAAATGGTGTTAAATCAAAATAAGTGTGATAACAGTAGTGATGATGATATGGTGAAAATGTGTGATCAATTAATTGATGGCCTTGAATAATATGCATTTATCAGTGAACAAGAGATTATGGCAGCTTACTCAATTAAAGAGAGACTGCTTAGACAGAAACCATTGTTAATGAGACAGATGACTGGAAGTTTTTAAAAAGGCTGTCTGTCATAGTGCTGCTTCATCACTTGTGAACCCTGTTCCTGGTCCATCTTCAGATATCCGACTGTTCAGATGTAAGCCAGATATAATGCACCTTTATTGCATGTATATGTACAGGTATTTAGCTTAGTTTGTATGTTTGAAGTTTTAGTGAATGTTTTCCTTACAAATGAACTGTACTAGAATATTTATGGTCTATATTTATCCCACTATTTCATTTACCTAATTGTTATTGCACAAATAAACTGTAATACTATTTGTATTCTTTATTTATCCCACTCAATGTGAATATTCATAAGGTTTGCTACAGGAATATAATGTTTGCTTATGGGGTGCTGAAACAGACCCTGCTAGCTTGGTTATGGCAATGACGTACTACCTTTCTGAAATCCAAAAAATTCCAAATTCCGAAACACATCTGGGCCCAAGGGTTTTGAAAGGTAGTATATATAAAGGATTTTGGATCTGTAATGAACATGGGTAGTGCCTATTTTCTGAACATGGGTAGTGCCAAATAATGAATTGCTGGATTCAGGAAGTTCAATTATACTTTCAGTTCCATTATGATATAAACAAATATGATTCTTCTCAGAACAGTTTCTGCTACTACTACTACAGAAATAATTGTAGGATTTGGGAGGTTTAATTGTATTTTCAATTTCTCTGTATTTTAATCAAACATGTTTCTTGGCATGGGCTACTGCTGTAGAAGCTAAGTACTCTTTCTTATGTTTAATTATTATATAAAATGATTTTTGTCCCATTTTTATTTACATAAACTTGAATAATCAAAGTGAATTCAAGTTATATCTCATTGCAGTAACCTTTTGTTAAAAAAAAAAAAAAAAAAAAAAAAAGTTGTCTAATCAAAAGCAGCTTGCTGTCAGTGCCACCATTGGGAGGTGAGTCTATAGGGTACAAAATTGAATGCCTCCTTCTGAACTACCTGAAAGTATGCGGGATTTCATCAAAAACTGTCTGGTACTTAGTATTGATAATGTGCCTATTACGATAGGCCTTAAAACTGCAGTGTAAAGGGTATTAAGGAGATTGAGCGCTTGGTGGCAGTAGGCTGCTCTTGCCATGTTATTCATTTATGTGCTGAAAAGGGAGCTGTCTGCCTTCTTTTGAAAGTTGGATATGTGGTGAAAATTTATTACTATCTAGAAAGAAGTGATAAAAGATAGATTTAAATAATTTAAACTAATGCATGCCACTGAAGTAAAAAAGATTTTGAAGAATGGGTGTACATGTTGGCTGTTTCTGGTCAAATGTGTAACGAAGACAGTAGTCATTTGAGAAGTTTACAGAATTACCAAATTGAAAGGTACAAAAAGCTTACTAGTGAGTGGCACCAACTCATGTTCAAATCCAGTTCATGATTCATAAGTGTTTAGAGAAGATAAATTAAACTCAGGAAAAAGAAATAACTACTTCTAAATTGCAAACTTCTGGTAAAAGCAATCCTAAACAAGCATGCAATCAGATAATTTGAAGCATGTTATCAGGTGTCCTGAAAGTTTGCTTATTTTTCTCTCTTCTGGTTTGGATAAAGAAATTTGCTTGTTTTTTTTTAAAATGTTATACCAGTATTCGAAAATTTAAACATAGGTCTTCAATCTAGTGTACCTTACATCCATGTACTGAGGTCATCACTCTTAGATATGTTAAGAATGGTATGTGCAAAATTTAGTTTACCAGCAGTTTCGAGATTTTCCACTTCCATTTTGGAAATTTTGATTACCTTAGCAGACTAAACTAGGAGAATGATTCTGAGTCACAGGAATTTCTACTACCAATATCATGGAGAGTAAAACAAGAGAAGATTGTTCTTTTGTTCATTGAGGAAATACTTTATGGCTGCATGTTACTACATGGTGCACAAGTTCCCATTGAAAAATTGTTTTTATAAGTGCTGAGGTAGCACAAATTTCAGCAATTGGCAGTACAGTAGAGCGTCAGTTATCCGGAATAATTAATGTCAGACCTCTTCCAGATAGCAAAATTTTCCAGATAATTGAATGTTTGGTAAAATTAAATAAATTCTGTTTTAATGTATTAAGGTAAAAGAAAAAGACTAAATAGCGTGAAAAAAAATTTATTTAATTAAAAATAATATTAATAATGACTTATACATAAAAATTCGTACATTTACATAAGTATGTATATTCGGATAGGTATAGTAATTTTACTGCAAATTTTATATGTAAAAAAATTTAAAGTAATTTTTTAAAATAATGTTCGATCGCTTTTCTGTTTCGTTTGTTGTAACTTTTTTTTTTGTGCGAAATCTCTCAAGTTCCTTAATAATATCAATTTGATTATATTGCATTCTTCCTGGTTTTCTGCCAATTTCAGAGTTGTTTTTTTTTGTTGTTGACATTTTACCGTAAAAAAAACAGACAAATAATAAATCGCAAGTTTCGGGCTGATATTATTCTTACTGAATCAGGAGCTAAACTAAACAACATGAAATGAAGAGAACCAAATATATGTCATGGAAAATTGGGTTCACACAAGCGAATGACTAAACCCTATCACTCATGGTTTCCGAGAAAACCCATTAGTCTTAATCCAACATTTCACCAGGTATACGACTTAAAAAAGCAGACAGCAATACTCTCGTAACATAATAAACATTTGTCTCAAATATGACCATTAATAAAAAAAAAAAAAAAAAAAAAGAAGAAGAATAAAAATCAGCCCTTCAAATTATTCTGGATAACTGATGTTCTACTTGTTCATCATTTTCATATTTGAAGTTTTTGTGAACAAGTTTGTTTCCAGTACTGATGTTGCTAAAGATAAAAAAAATAAAATAGATGACATAATAATAGTTTTGCATCATCAGTTCTGTCAGTTTCACTGAGAACCTACCAGATCTTATTGAAAGAATTAATGTATAGTGGTCTTTGGGCAACTGACAAATGCACAATGAAACTTCACAATGGAGCTTGAAATATAACAGATCATCCCAAGTCATGCTTGGCATTTTAATAATTCTTCATATCAATTGGATTTGAGAGAATATTCAGCCAGGTTAGAAAAGTGAGTTCAGATTTTTTTTTTTTTTTTTTTTTTTGATGAAGCTTTGGAAATTCTCTCGACAGCCAAGTCTAGAAAGCAGGGTCATTGTTATGAACTAAATTTTGACTCAATATTTCTGAAGAGGGCAAAGTCTGCATGATTTTTGAGAAGCGCCCTTGTTTTTTAAGAAGCACTCCTGCTCTTTGCAAAAATCCTGTTTTCCTTGTGTTTATAAATATCCACATAGAAATCCATAGACAGAAAAAATGTTAGGTCAGTTAATATTTAAAGGCATATTGTACTGGTAAAATCTGATAGCTGTATTTTTAATATAAAATGTGTATTTTGCATGAAATTGAATTTCTATTGCATTTTATTTATTCTGAAAATCTCCTCTTCTTTTGTTTTGATCACAGAACTTCCTGTTTTTCCTTCATTGGAAATAACAGGTGTTAAAAAAAAAAAGCACATTTGTAAGTTTAAAATTTTTTATTTAAATGAGTTATAAAATTACATATAATAAGTATTGCAATTCATTAGCAAATGGTCTAGCATTGGTATATAAGGAGTAGAATTCACAAACAAAACTTTACTTTTTTGATTTCTGAAAAAAAAAAAAAGTTGGAGTTTTCCAAACAGGCACTGCTGTGATTGTAACAATTGGTGGAATCACTTTTGGGTTAACAGAATACACTGTTAATTATGTATTTTTCAAATAAATCTTAATTTTTTTTAAAATTACTGTATTTTACAGTAATTTTGTTTCACTGCTAGTATAAAAGAGATCAGTTGGGAAGAAGCATAATCTAAGAGTTTTGTTCATATTAGCAAATAAAATTTATATTTGTAATATTGTAGGTCAGTGCTGTTAACCTTTGTGCTAGTCTTGACACAAAGGTTAATAAAAGAGTTATGAAACATAGCTGAGTAGTTGATTCAAAGAGTGCATTAGCACATGTGTTTGAGTGGATTGTAGTACATGCCCATGGGGCTACTAAATGTGCTTGTGACTGTATTCATTGTAAAAATGATTAATTGTAAATTCCTCTGACCTTGTAGCAGGGTATAAAAAAAACATGTTTTTCTTCTAAAAAATGCATCCTAGCTGTGAAAGGTTCAATTTAAAATAACTTAATGACAAATTTATATTATGATTTATATTTGGCTACATGCATTCATAATCTCAAGATGCACTGACAAAGCAAATGAATTACAGAAATTAAATAGTAGTTCTTTGGGTAAATTTCAAAAAAACACACAGATATACTGTATTTTTAGTTGCATGTTGAAAGTCATCTTAGTGCGAGCAATGTGAGCACTCCAGAATAACTGGAAAAAATTATTTGCTGTTTCATCAACTAAAATTTTCTGCTTGTAAACCTGTTTTAGCCATGGCAATACATTTTATAATAAAAATATGTCATTCATTATTTTACATTGGTTAATTGAAAATAAAAGAAAATTTTTAAATGCACTTTAAAAGAAAGATTCCTGATTTTTTTTTTTTTTTTTTTTTCCAATGGAGGGAGAAGGCCGGTCTCATCCATCCATCCATCTGAGGATAAGATTTTAAATCTTAAAATCATCCACAATGGTTCAATATAACTACTCTAGCTCAGTGTTAATTGAGAATTTGTAATGAGAGAACATAATATCAGATTGTGATTTATAATGCCCAAAATGATTGTAAAATTTCTTCTGCATAAAATTTTAACTGAAGGTTTTTCGGTTTTATACTGTGGAACTGGTAAAAGTTGTGGTATATTGTAAATATGTACATACTTTGTACATACATTTTTTTAGCAGTTAAAAAAAAGTGGGTGTGCAGGTCAGAATCATCGACCTTCAAATTTATTATATTGTTTTTGAAGTAGAAATTTATTTCTACTTCAAATATCTGTTTAGCTAATTTCTGGCCCTGTTCTTTTCATGGGCCCATACCATCTTAAGTTTTCTTCACTTTTCTTTGGTTGAATATTTGATGCCTTAAGATAATTTCTTATTTCTTCATGGGTAATATAGTCTTACTATTGCTTCCATCTGTTAATTTAATTTATTTTTCTTAAAATTTAATTTTTGAACTGTTTTTAAATCAGTGGTTTCTCTATTTCTTGTCTAACTCCTGACACCATATGTTAAAGTAGGCTTAAAAACTAAATTTAAAATCAAAATTTTCCTTGTCTCCCAATTTTCATAACTTTTTTGTTTGCATAACTTATTTTCATGCAAAATTTTTTATCTATTTTATTTAAAGTTTCCTGAAGATTTTTCAGGTCACTATTTAACAGAAAAATTTCATCTACATATAATAATTATCCAATTTTTACATCTACACCAAACATTATCAAAATTCTTTATCTATTTTATTTATTAAAGTTTCCTGAAGATTTTTCAAGTCACTATTTAACAGAAAAATTTCATCTGCATATAATAATTATATGCAGATGAAATTTTTACATTTTCTACACCAAATTTTATCAGTAACCTTCTATTAATGGTCCTGAAAATTATAAAAAGAAAGAAATGGCAGTAAAATGTAACCTTACCCCACCCCAAGTTTAACACAAAACCATTTTCCAGTGCTTCCTTCAATCCTGCCATTCTTATATGAACTTTTCATTCCCCTTAAAAGATTATCCTTGGTGCCATATTTTTCTAAAATTTGAAAGAGCAGATTTCTTGGTTATATGCTTTTTAAAGAATGACAATTTTGTTGAGTTAAAATATTAAATTTATGCTGGAATATTACCACTTCATATGAGTACTTTCTTGTTTAAGATGAATTTGTATTTTATTTGATTTATTCATATTAATATCTCTTTTGTATTACTATTTAAATTGGTATATTCTTTCAATTGGTAACCATCAGGTCCTGTGCATATCACATTAGTGTACTGTCAAAAAATAATTATTGCTGTTTTATTTTTTACTTAATCATTACTATATAAATATATAAATCAGATTTGAAACTTATTGATATATTTATAAGGGACTAATTTTAAGTTTTATTTTTATTTTCTAGATTGTACTTTCCAGTGAGATATTAAGCCATAAAGAATCTGATCACTCTAGTGATGAATTAGCACCGTTGGAGATGAAAATGAAACCTTTAACAGAAACAAAAATGAAAGCCTCAGAATTAGAAAGAGGTGTCACTACTCCATTTGATATTGAAGAATCTAATATTGATATGACACCATTAAAAGTCAGCAGAAATTGTGAAATAAGAGATTCAGAAGGTACTTATTCAGATTGTATGAAAAATAAAATTGAATTTCAAGTTACTACTTTTGATTTTAAAGGTGATGAAGATGAAATCTCCTTTAGCAACAGAAAGAATGAAGCACAGTTAAAAGAAATCAAGGATAATATCATTACCAGGGAAACAGAAAAAACATCTTCATATGTATTTTCCAGTGATCTTTTTGATTCTGAAGGATCTGATGATGATGAGTTATCACTAAATAAATTTAAAAGTACTGAAAACATTGAAAAAGTAGAAGGCTCAGAGAAAGCAAGCAATAATCAAATAAGTAAAAGTGTAGGCAGTGAAAAGCCTTTTGTTGGTCTTTTTGATTGTGAAGAGTCAGTTAAATCTACAGAAGAAAGCAAGATCACTATAAAACATTTTGAAAAAATGAATATGTTGAATGATGAATTAGAAATAAATCAATTAACCAAAGCGAAAAAAAAATCTAAGCGGAGTGAACAGACTTTGAAGTTTCAGAAAGAAAAGAAAGATGAAATGGTACAGATATGTAGTGAGCGTCAGAGGAGAGTGAGAGGTAATACTGCGTTTTAATAATTTATTTGAATAATCATAAGTTTAGATAGATACCAGTACTTTCAGCATTACTAAATTTTATACTTTTGAATATTCAAATTAAAATTTCAACTTCTAATAATAATGAATAATGTAATTTTTTAATATTAAGTATTTGTACTATCAGTTCAATATCCATATTCATTCAACATCTATATTCATTTATAGATGTTTATAAGATACATTTATATTAATTACTATACAAAATTGATATTTAATAAAAATGCTGTTTTACATTATTTTCATGATAAAATACTGATAAAACATTCAGTTCGTGGCAGTAGGGTAAAAAAAAAAATATATATATATATATATATATATATATATTATAAATACAAGAGCTGTCTTGTCTTTCTTTTTTTTTTTTTTTTTTTTTTTTGTGACCGGTAGAGCTTTTCCACTGCTTGGTAAATATAGTGGTCTCGTAACCTGAGTGGCTAACATTAATTGATTTCAAATTATATAAAACTCTTTTTACAAAGATATTATTTTTTCTGAGTTGACATTTTTGAATTAAAATCTTTTCTTTCACACAAAGCACCCAAAATATGTGGTTGCTAGAAATACACCTTTCTTTTTCAGGTTGCCAGCCCTGCTTCCTTGTGGCAGGGCTGAAAACTTGGGAAAAATGCTGGAATGATAGAGTATATGTTCAGAAGATATCTGGGCTGGTGCTGCAAAGAATAAAGGGTCTGAAACCAAAAATTATAATTTATGGTGTTATTCCAGATTAGGTGAAGACGAGTAATGAACAAAATTTATAAACACAATTTAGATATTAAACAGGAAGATTTTATTCACGAAACTAGATGATTTTCAAGGTCTAACTGAGGAAGGGATTGGGTGTTCAAAACTTCTTTCAGGAATAGAAAGATGATGGAGGCTATTCATAACTTGGTATAGTTATAGGTTTAAGTGGTTTTATCTAGTAACACTGTTATAAAGTTTATCTTATGGACTTGCTGTAGAATGGTGCATCAGAAACAGACAGGGCATACAATATGACAAGGATCACTATGTGACTGACCTGATGTTTGCTGATGATAGTGCTATCCTTGCCGGTAACGACGCTGAAGCCACGGACATCCTCTACGACATTGCCCGCATTGCCCGGCCATACGGTTTGAAGATCAATGCTGGTAAGACAAAGGCCCTGACAACAGATGGGTCGCAAGCCACCATCTATCTCGAAGGCGTCCAGATCGAGCAAGTGCAGGACTTTAAATACCTTGGGTCGCTGGTCCAGGAGAAGAAAGTTGCATCCACCATGGAAATCCACAGCAGAATTGGACAGGCGGCCACTGCGTTCGCCTCGCTCAAATGGTGTCTGTGGAAGAGGACCAACATTTCCACAAAGACTAAAATCCGACTCTTCCGGACTTTGATCCTGCCCATTCTTCTTTACGGATCAGAAACATGGATTTGTCTCAAGTTAGATTTGAACAAACTTGAGGTATTCCAAATGCGATGCCTGCGGCAGATCTTGGGCATCTCTCTTCGCGACCGCATCACTAATGATACCATCCGCGCCAGATGCCAACAGCAACCAACCATTGCCGACCAAATCCAGAAGCGAAGGCTCAGATGGTTTGGCCACGTATGTAGAATGGGCACGAACAGAATACCATCCACACTCCTTTGGAGACAACGACCCACCCAATGGAGCATCCAACGGACCGCGCCTAGGAAAACGTGGGCCAAGCAAGTGGAAGATGACTTGAAGTGCCGACGTCTCGACCTTAACCAGGCCAGGACTGAAGCCATGGATCGTAAGGTATGGAAGAACATCACAGAGCAAGTCCGAAACCCTGCGGCACCTACAGCAGCATACTGGTTGCGTGGCCAACCGCCTCCCCCAGCTGCCAGCTAACGACCAAAGAAGAAGAAGAAGAAGTAAGGACATTGTTTGTGCATATTGTGCAGGGAAAGAGCATAATCACTTAAAGTATAACATTAAAAGCAACAATGAGTATGTGTGAATTGCCGGGCTAATAAAGTTTATTCGAACCATTCGGTATAATCTAAAGAATGTCCATTTTATATGAGAACACTTCAAATGGTCGAAGCTTGGACTTTAGTGTTGTATCTGAATATCACAGGAGATGTCAAGAGATGGAATTAGCTGTACTAGAAAAGCTGTGAATCACACTTAGTATTATGAACTGGTCCTCATTCTAGAAACTGAACTCTGATGCATTGAAGTGATTTCTTGGGATTAAAGTCTTAATGCAATGAATTTGTGTTACTTATGGAACAAGCCTATGCCGGATTTCAAACGTAGATAACGTCTCTCATTTGGATGCTGTATTAATGTATGCAGATTAGGATTTGTGATTTCAGGGTATTACAAAATTTTGTAGTTCAGTTGGAGGTTGAATTTGATTCTGGAACTGGAGCTTAAAATTGATTTTTTTTTTTTTTTTTTAATTGCATTTTATTTCTGTTTTAGAAAAATTATTTTTTTTAAAGATGTACTTAAATGGCATTATTTAAAAATTTATTATGAAGGGTGAACAAATTGATAGCTGCAAATAAAATGAATTAATGGTTTGTATTTAATATATATATATATAGTGTTTTAGTTCATTGTTTAATACATTAAATAAGAATTGTAGTTAGGACTTTTAATTATGTTACAAAAGTGTGTAAATAAATATATTATTTCTGAAAATTTTTTCTTTCCTCTAAATACTGCGATGCATATGGTCAATAATGTTAATTAGCATTAAAAATTTTTTTTTTTTTTTTAAGAGTATTTAATTATATTCTGCATGATTATTACAGAGACATCTGTTAGTCTTCCTTACCATAGACCTCAGAAATTAACCCTGCAAGAGTTTTTGGGCAAAAGAAGGAAATCATCTGTGTTGTTGAATAACCTAAAACCACCAAGAGATGTTGTACTTGAGAAGTAAGTACAATTCCTCTCATGTTTTTTTTTATTTTTTACTATTTAATATAGTTTTTTTCAGACATTCTTATTTCTTTGGTAGAAATAGGGTGTAAGTAAAATACAGAATTATTTTGATGAACAGAAATCCTTTCTATTCGCCATAATGAATGTTATTACTTCATTGATAACTGGTATTATCACATCTGATCTAATGCTAACAGATATAGCTGGTCTGCTTTCATTTGCTTGAAAATTTAGTTACCTTTTTATTTTTTTTGAGTTCATAAATTATCCAAAGCTGCAAAATAATTAATTTTAATTGTGCATGTTGACTAGGCAGGCCAAATATAACGTTTTTATAATTTTTGAAATCTGACATACTGTGAATATATCCTTTTCTAAAAAAATCTATTTGTAACATAATATCAGATAGTGTATTTGGTCAGTATGATTTGGTGCATGAGGACATCTACAGAATATTATTAATTAATTTTATGTAATGTCAATACTTAAATGATAATGTTGACAGATATATATGATTTGCTCCAATTTTCTTGTTATATTACATTATTGAAGCTAGAATTGCCTTCAATAATGTTATATTACATTATTGAAGCTAGAACTATTGAGAACTAACTGTTTCTGTATGTTGGATATCATTATAATTGTAATTTTGATTAATTGTATTTGATTTGACTAGTGTTTGATCATATGAGTGCCATAAATGCAGTGAAAATAAATTGAATATTAGACCTTTTGTTCTTTAATACTTTTGAAGTTAAAATTTTAATATTTAAGTTTATTTGTAGAAAATTTTTCAAAAGTAAGCTTTTAGAATACAATTCTTTGAAATATTCTGTTACAACAATTCCAGTATATATGATAGTTCAAAGCACACTTCTTGTCAGAATTGAATTTTTGAAAAATAATAAAATTCAAACTGCTTTCAGCAAAATTTCTTATACAGTCACAATCTTAGCTCATCCAATCATGTTGGCAGTCAAGAAAAAAATTAATACTGCAAAACTAATCCCATCTGTATTCCCCCTTTCCCACACCTGAATTCTCAGAAAGTTAGTTCTCACTTGAAGGCCAAACAAAGACAATTCAACTTCCTGGTTTGCAATAAATAAAAAGCTAGAGTCAATCTGAACTCTCAAACAGGGATTCAAGACCAGAAACCCAAATGTCAGGTGAATTCACAGATAAATTCATCAGAGTCAATCTGAACTCTCAAACAGCGATTCAAGACCAGAAACCCAAAGGTCAGGTGAATTCACAGATAAATTCATCAGAGTCAATCTGAACTCTCAAACAGGGATTCAAGATCAGAAACCCAAAGGTCAGATGAATTCACAGATAAACTGTCAGCATCTTTAGGACTTGAATATAAGCATACTCATTGATATAACCAGACCAGATAAGATCCACATAGTGCTGTAATAACATAAACATAAAATATATCACATTAATATTAATAGAGCTTTTTTTTTTGTAATTATATATATGAAAATGAGTTAAGAATGAATTATTAGATATAAATTCCCACATGTGCCTCTGAGATACTTATAAAGGGGAAGGTATGCAGTATCATCCTGCATACTGCAACAGGCCCACAGCATGCAAATGGCCCCCACCCAACAACCACAGCAATTTGGCTAGTCTGGGATGCAAGGTATAGCCTGAATTTTTTGCCCTATAATACTGTTATCTTTTATACATATAATACGTGATGATGATGTGAAATCAGGATTGGTAAATAGTGGTTACATTGTTATTATTTATATACAGTGCTAAAAGCATTTTTCTGACAAACTCTTAATGATCATATAATAGAAATCCTCTTATCTGACATGATTAGCACCTATTGGTTGGTTAATTGAAAAAATTGGTTAAAGCAGGGAGTCATACATACATACCTTAAGAATTATACTTTCACTTAAAACATATACATGTACATTCATGTATTTGTAGAAGAATAAGAGAAAAACTCAATGTGATATGTAGAACATTTCCATATGATACGCTCCAGAAATTAAAACATATACAAGATTAATGCAAAAAAATTACAGTAAAAAATCAATTCAAAAATTAATTAAAAATTCAAAAACCCAATTTTAAAAAATTAATTTAAAAAGTTTAACTTAAATTTTGAAGTAGACAGTGCTTTTCGACCGTATGTTGTGATCACAGGAATGGAAATTATGAAAGTATGTGAGCTTGAATCTTAAATAGAGAGATTTGTCCTCACACGTGTGTGTGAAAATATTGATTATTTGTCTTTGCTCATATGCACAAAAGACCACGCATCGGAGATTAGATATGGATGGCGAACATAGAATTCTCATGTAATTTAATTTTGATGGTTTCTGCAATTAATAGTCTTGTATAATTATGTTGGACACTAAGTATTTTGGCCTCATTAAATAAAAATGCATGGTTTTGGTTAACGGCATGAAAGTCTAATTTTGATGCTGCTGCATTAGAAGCACGCACTGAAGATGCATGCTGTTTTACGCAGATATTCAGTGGAAATCGTGTAGATCCTTGGTAAGACGAGTTGCAATCACTTCAAGAAACATTGTATACCAAGTCATTTATTTGTGTTGTGAAAGAGGAAAGGACTGAGTGATTGTTTAGTATAGCGTGTAATTTCCATATTGGTCAGGCCACAATCTTAAATTCAATTCCTTTAATGAATCTGTTAAGCTGTTTGTGCCACTGTTCAATATATGGGACAGAAATAAAGTATTTTTTGATGTTACCATTGTTGGTTGGTGTAGTGTTTTGTATCTTATCTTTAGAACTTGGTTGCAGTTTGGGTTGAATGTTACCTTTTTAATAACAGGCCATGGTCTATCTTATAGTCTTTTTCTGTTTGAACTCTTAGACCAAGGTACCTACAGTTGTTAGATTGCAATCAATATCTTGATTTATGAATGAATTTGAAGTTGTCTGTAGGCACTCTGGTGAGGAAGAGACTTTGGATCATGTTCACATATAGACGGCTATTTACTTATTTTAATAATTATGTTGCAGCTGTTTTTAGAAGGTGTGTGTGTGTGTGTGTGCGCGTGCGTGCGTGTGTGCACGTGCGTGCACACGTGCATGTGTGTTATGGGGGTTTAGGGGCACATAAGCTGCCTGGGCTATAGTGTGCCTATTCATAGGAAAAAGTGAAAACAAAGTTCAGATGTAACGCCATTTTTATTACCAAGATCTTTTAGAATTTATGATATAGTCCAATTTTTTTTATAAAAGAGAAAAATTCATTGATGTTTGCATCCTCGCCAATAATATGTTGTAGTGTCATCGGTTCTCTTAGATTTGTCAAAGAAAACAGGATGGATGTTCTGTCATGTTGCTAGTGCGGACATTCAATCAGGATATGTTTCAATGTCAAAAGTGCTGAACAGTGGACACTTAGGAGGATCCTCTCCTGTCAGTAGATGGAGGTGAGTCAGATATATGTCCCCTATTTGTGCCTGTGCAAGTACCACTTCTTCTCTTCGCACTGTTTTCGCTCTGGAGCGCCAAAGCTTTGGTTCCTGTTTTAATTGGTAGAGTTTATTATTAGTTTGGATGTGCCATTGCTCTTTCCACTGTACGAGACATGCTGTTTGTATGATGTGATTTTAGTTGGAAGATGGGACTGGGGTGGAGGTTAAATAAAAAGTTGTTGGATTTTTGCCAGTTTTGTCAGCTAGTTCATTCCCCTTTATCCCCAGATGTGCAGGGATCCAGCAAAAGGTCACTGATTGGTGACTTTCTTCAATTTTCAGTAGGAGACTTCTGATTTGATTTAAGACAGGGTGAATCTTGTAAGAAAGAGTTTTGGACTGCAGTAATTGAGCTCAGTGAGTCTGTGTACAATACGTATTTTACAGAGGAGTAGCGATTCACGTTTTCTAAGGCTAATTTTATTGCATGGAGCTTCTCCTGAGAAGCTGCTATACTCAGGTGGAAGAGCAGTCGAAATGATTGTAGATGGAAATACTGCTGCTGCTCCAACGGCTGAATGTGATTTGGAGCCATCAGTATATATTGGCAAAAAATCAGCATATTTTTGAATATGGCTTGCATGGAGTTGTTTCACATTGATTATAGGTAGGTGATTCTTTCCCCACTTGTGAAGATAAGTATCGCAGGTTAGTTGTGGAGGAGTCCACGGTGGTTGAGAGTAATTCATTACTTGTTGCCTGTTGACAATAGGAACATTCCAACTCTGTGTTAATTCAATAAGGCGTAAGCCTGCTGGTCTTATTTTACTGGGTTTGTTTCTATAGAGATTTTGCGGTGGTGGATTAAAGAGGTATGGCTCAATAGGATGCTGCCAGCAACTTTGTATTCAGGCTGCATACTTAAGAAGCAGCGTTTTTCTGCAGAGGTAAAGAGGGGGCTCATTAGCTTCAATGTATAATCTATGAGTAGGGGATGTCCTGAAAGTACCAAGTGCAATGCACTATGCTGTATAGGATCCAGCCATCGTAGTGTACTCTTACGGGCAGAATCATAAAGTTGGGCATCATAATCCAATCGGGATTTGATCAATGCTCTATATAAGAGCAACAAAGATGTATGGTCTGCTCTCCAAGACAAGGCAGATTAGCATTAGCAATGGCACATGATGCAAGAAAGCAAGCTTATATAGCATCAGCCAAAAAAAAAACCCCTTATTTCACCCATCCCCTCGCTCCAAATGTTTGTCAAGTTCTGCCTTGAATCTATTTAAGCTACCAACTTCTACAACAACAGATGGAAGTTTGTTCCAGCAATCAACTACCCGCTGACTAAAGGCAGATTTCCACACATCTATCCTACAACCTTCTTTCCCCAGTTTGAATTTTCTCAGACGATTATTCTGATCAAAGTACTGCAAAAAACCTTGGGAGGTGCAATATGGCCACTGAAGCCGATGCACCAACAACTACCAAATCAATCAATCAATCAATCAAGCAAGAGGAAGAATCCCTCTTGCTCAGAATAATCTCAGAGGCCTGAGATTATTCTGAGCATCGAAGATAAAGCTCTTAGTATGTTTAGTTTTTTGAGGCAGGATGTATGCACAAATTTAATGTGCTCAAGGAAATTTAATTTTCTGTCAAGGATTAATCCTAAGAATCTGATGTTAGTTGCTGGAATGGTAAAGTTTGACATCTGAAGTTCAGAATCGCATTTTCCGTTGATTACAAAAGTGGATTGCAACAGTTTTCTGCTGTGACGATAGCCATTTAACTCTGCCCACCTTTGGACTTTATTCAAGGATATCTGCAGTTGCCATTCAACGGATCTCATGTTCTGAGAATGGCAAGAAATAGAGAGATCATCGGCATAAAGGTAGGTCTGAACAGTATTTGGAAGTTCTTTTTTGATGGAATCGATTCTAAGGGCAAAAAGAGTTGCACTCAGTACAGACCCTTGTGGCACTCCTTCCTGTAAAAATGTCGTAGAAAGAGAGTTGTGGTATCGAACTTGGAACGAATGATTCTGGAGAAAGTTCCTGATGAATATAGGAAAGTTACTTCATAGACCAAGAGCATGGAGGTCACTGAAAATGCCACAATGCCAAGTAGTATCAAATGCCTTCTCTATGTCTATGGAAACCATAACAATGTTCATCTTTTACAAAGGCATTACGAATTGCAGACTCAGCTTTGATCGTGAGATCTAAGGAGGACCTGTTCTTTCGAAAGCCATGCTGATCATTACTAATTAGCTGTTGCGTTTCGATGATCCAAACAAGACAATTATGGATCATTTTTTCAAGAAATTTACTGAGGCAACTGGATAGGGAAATAGGTGTATAACTATTAGGACTGGTAGGATCTTTTCCATGTTTCAAAAAGGCAAGAACTGTAGCATGATGCCAAGAGCTGGGATAAATGTTTTCCAAAAATATTCGGTTATAGTGCACCAGCAGTATTTGTAAATTTTTGTCACCAAGGTTTTGTAACATGATATAAGATATTCTGTCTGGTCCAGTGGCACTGTTGCATGTTGAAGTTCAGAATATGGCGTGTAGAAGTTCAGAAAATTGAAGAGGCTGGTTATACGGAAAGAAAACTGAGGTTCGAAAGTTGATTGGGCAAAGGTTTTGCCCAAGGTATTTTCTATGTCCTCAGGAGCAGAGAGTTCCTGCCCATTCCATGAAAGAATTGGTGAAGGGGTGGTTGGAAATTTGCTGGAAATCTGCCCAGTTTTCTTCTATATTAACTTGGAGTTAGTGTTTCTATTTTTGGTAGATGCAAACCGAATCCAAGAATTATTCTTGGCTTGTCTTTGAATGAGATGTGTTTATGCCCTTATCTTCTTGTAGTTAATAAGATTAGCTGTGGTTAGGGATCTATGAAATAAATTCCATGCTTTATTTTTTAACTTCTTTGCATTTGTGCATTCATCATTCCACCAATAGTTATGGTGCTGTCTGGACTGGGGGTTCGACAATGGAATTGAGCTGCAGTTCTTGACTTATCTCCTCCTCCGAGACATTCAATAGGGCCCAGCTGGATATAATACCCTTAGATGTGTTTAGGGTACCATGGAGAGAAACTTTTACTGAAATTCCAGCAAAATTTGTGACTTTTAGTAGATGCTCCAAATGTTTCTTGCTGATTGTTTCTACTAGTAGGTCCCCTGATTGCAGTCGCTTGACTGTTTTAGGAGATCGTGCAAGACTTTTGAGGTGTTTTTGGATAAGAAACTGAGACAATTTGGTGAGAGGCTGATCTGTAAGAGAGTGCATTATGAGAAATGCTGGAAAATCTGTCTGAGGAGTTGGTTTTAAACCTCTTGGTTTGAGACATGTCATGTTCATTTTCTATGTCAGGCCGAGAGCTTGTCGGCTCTAGAGGAGGAAATTTATTGTGTTCCATAATTGCTCCTTTTGGCCCTAGGCAGATTAACTATTCTGCCAAGGTTTCCGGCCCCACCATGGGGAAGCAGGAGCAGTGCCTGGTGTGACCAAGGGAGAAGTAGTAGGTGTTAGTAATAAATATATAAGAAATAAAGAAAGGTGGCTTTCCTTTCTTGCTCTGTAAAGTAATTTTTTAAAAAGAGCTGTTATTAAATAAATAAACTTTTTAAGGATAGGAATGTGAAAGAACGATAAATCACTTTTTGGAAAATTGCACTTTAAACACAGGAAATCGCTTGGCACTTGGGGCCTTAGAAGATGTACCTTGATTCAAGTAGGTAGTGGAACTAACTCTTCTCACTAAGATTGATGGAAGGAGAATCTTTATGACGTGATTTACTTAGACGCTAAGCAGCTGAAATATTTGTTTGTTTAAATTATGTGTTGTGTTATATTAATACTTTTATATTAACTTTTATATTAACCAAATTTGAACTTGAAGCTCTGTGAGTAGTTAATACTTTGACCATAACCACTGATAGGCTTTGGCCTAGGTAGTGGATTTGGCGAAGTTGTCTTAAATAAAAAAAAAATATATATATATCCTTAGTTTGTACCCTAATTCAGTTTATTGTAGCAAGGGAGTAACCCCTGTTTACAAATCTGTTGGTTAACATCTGTATTTCTGAGTCTAAAGCAGATTCAGTCTTTGAATATTATAGGCATTGAGAAACTGATTACAGATAATAGATCTTTTGTAGGTGAATGGTTGATAGCTCTTATAATGTAGAAGCATACTGGTGTTTGTTGGTTTACGATACATGTTAAATTGGATTTTATTTGCATCCCGAGTAAGCATGAAATTTAGAAAATTTATTGACGTAGTATCCGTATTTTCCCTTTCCAATGTAAAATTGAGTCTAGAATGAATATTATTAAATGAATGTAAAATGCCTTGAATAGTGCAACTATCAGTAATAACCAGAACATCATCTAAATACCTCCCATAGTATGTGATACGAGGTAGAAAAGACATCGTGTATATGCTCAATTGTTGAGAGATACATCTTTGATATTAAGCCGCTTAGACTCAATCCTGTTGGCAAACCAAAAATTTGTTTGTATACTTTTTAAAACATTAATCACAGATGTCTTGAATGCGTATTTACCATTAAAAAAATACTCCACGAGGAGGGTTCCAAGTTGGATGAATAGTGAAGTTGCCACATTACTTGAGCAGAAAAAAGTGGCATGGAAAGATTACAGAGCAATAAAAAGTACTGAAGCCTATAACAGCTACAAGATGATCTATAATAGAGCCACAGAAAAGGTTTGACAAGCAAAGGCAGTTTATGAGAAATCACTAGCAAACAGAGCAAAGGGGGGGGGGGGACAAGGAATTCTTCACATATATAAATGCCAAGAAGAGCAGGACAAACCAGATCGGACCTTTACGTAAGGGAAAGAGGATAGTATTAAATACACCAGCTGCCATTGCAGATGAACTCAACAGTTATTTTGCATCGATATTTACAAATGAAAAACCTTTTGTGGCAATGGGAAATTGTGGGAGCGAAGTTGAAAAATATGTAATTAATGATATTGAAATTTCGCAAGATTATTTAATGAAAAAACTTTCGAGCCTGCAGACCAGTAAGGCTCCTGGAGTTGATGGAATATACCCTATAATCTTAAGGGAGGGGGCAAGTGAGTGCATTGAACCATTGAGGCTAATTATGCGAGCATCACTAGACTGGGGAGATTCTTTGGATTGGAAAAGTGCAAATGTATCTCCCATACGTAAGGGTGGCTCTAAGAGTTAAGTGGGAAATTATCAACCTGTCAGTCTGACTTCAGTGGTAGGGAAAATCATGGAGGCAATGATCAAGGGTGGAATTCAGGATCATTTGGATTAAATTGAAATTCTCAAGGATACTCAGCATGATTTTGTCAAGGGAAAATAATGTTTAACAAATCTGGTTCACTATTTTGAAAGGGTCACTCACGAGCTGGATTTAGGGAATAATTTCAACATTGTTTATTTAGATTTCAGCAAAGCTTTTGACTCAGTCCCACATGAGCGGTTGCTTTATAAGTTGGAATAGGTTGGAATCACTGGGAAAATCCTTAGATGGATAGCAGGATGGCTTCAGGGCAGGAGGCAGAGGGTTGTGATAAATGGCTATTCATTAGATTGGGTTGATGTAAGAAGTGGGGTTCCCCAAGGATCAGTATTAGGATCACTGTTGTTTTTAATTTTCATAAACAACATCGATGAAGGGATAGAGGGCGTGATGTCTAAATTTGCAGATGATGTTAAAATTGGTAGAGTAGTTAATGATCACTGTCAAGCTGAGCTTCTTCAGAGAGACCTAGATAGACTTCAGGAATGGTCAAAAAAATGACAGCTATGCTTTAATCCAACAAAGTGTAAGGTATTACACCTGGGAAACAGTAATCCCAAAATAACTTATTCACTTGGTGAATAACTAAATTCACTTGGTTCAACTAAACCCAGTACTGGAGGAAAGGGACTTGGGTGTTACGATACAGTCAGACATGAAATTCTCTGAACATTGTAAACAGGTTGCAAGGAAGGCCCATGGTGTCCTATTGATGATCTATCAAACTTTTGCAAGTTACAGAAAGACTCCGAATATGTGGGTTGCAGAATTTGGAAACTAGACACCTTAGAGGAGATTTGATTGAGGTATTTAAGGCTCTGAGAGGCATCAGTAAAATGAATGAAGACGAAATTTTCAAGATTATAAATGATGCTAGAACTAGGGGACATAAATTCAAGTTACGGGGGGAAATGTTTAGATTGGACTGCAGGAAGTTTTATTTTAGCCAGAGAGTTATAAATTACTGGAATAAGTTGCGTACATGGGTGGTGGCCCCGGGTGCCAAGCGTTTCCGTGGCCAAGCGATTCTCGTGCGATAGAAAAGCGTTTTTCTGTAAGCGACTAGGTTCTATTTTGTTTTCTCCCTTGATTATTAAACTTTTTCTTTAAGTAGCCCTTTTTCTTAAAAGCACTAAGAGGAGAGCCCAGAAGAAGGAAAGAACCTTTTTCTTTAATTAAATTAGTCTTACTAATTGTACTAACCTATACGCTTGGCCACAAGCGGCACTGCTCCTGCCTCCCCGTGGCGGGGCCGGTAATCTGGGTGGTAAAAATATACCCCCAGGGCCAAAAGGAGCTAACATGGATACGACTAATTATCCACCTTTAGAGCCATCAAGCTCAAGGTCAGAAATTCCTGACAATGACCGTGACACCAACCAGCCCAAAAGGTTTAGAAGGGAACCTGAATGCCATGAAGAATTACTAAATTTCTTGGTGATTCATTCCTTATCCTCCCAACCTGTAGGCAAATTGTCACCATTTTTGATTCAGAAATATTTGGAATCAATTACTGGATCACCAAAAATGGTGAAAAGACTACAATCCGGAGATCTCCTCATTGAAACTGCCACCGCTAAACATTCTGAGCGGCTCTTAAACACAACATCATTTTGTGGGCTCACAGTATCAATAACTCCACACAGAACCTTAAATTCATCAAAGGGTGTAATCAGTGAGTGGGACCTAATTACAGTCTCCGAAGAAGAGCTACTTCAAGAACTAAGTAGTCAAAAAGTAACAAATGTGAAACGGATTATGACTAAAAAAGATGGAAATCTCACTCCAACGAGATCCATCATTTTAACATTCAGCACGCCAGACTTACCATCCTCAATTAAAGCTGGCTATTTGAATTGTCGTATAAGACCATTTATCCCAAATCCCGTTCGCTGCTTCAAATGCCAGAAATACGGGCATTCGCAGCAGGCATGTAGAGGTGAGGCCATATGTCCCATCTGCGGTTCTAAAGAACACACTCAAGCGGATTGCTCTGTCAAAACCCCTGTTTGTCCAAATTGCAAAGAAAGCCACCCAGCTTTTTCCAAAACATGTGAGCTATGGATTACAGGAAAGAAAATTCAAAAGTACAAAATAGAAAATAAAGTCACGTTTCCTGAGGCACGTAGACAAGTTATGTCGACCCTGCCTAGTAGTCGTTCCTATGCAGCTCGCACTCGGAACTTCGTTTCTACAGCAGCTCAAACAGATGTATCAGTTCCACCTAACACCTCTCTAGCGAGCTGGCTCAAATCTACGCTTTCAACCTCAAAGAAAGATAATCCTCCAAAAAGAACTAGCGAAGCCACAAACACTCCAATCAGCATTCCTACTCATACCCCATTAGTCCCAGTTGGAAAAGAACAATTAAAATCTGAATCAGTCTCTAAACAAACGGAATCTCCCTCCAAAAGCATGGATGTAGATGAGCTGCTAGACAATGAGGAACCTATTCTAGAACTCCATGCAGAGGACACCATGGATACTGGACGCCCCACTTTCTCAAAAAAGGACTGGAAAAAATGTCCCACGTACAGAAAACAGATGAATCACCCTCAGGTAAACCTAAATAATGAACAATATCATACAATGGAATTGCAGAGGACTAAGCACTCATTCCGATGACGTAAGAGATTTAATAGCTCAATTTAATCCCATAGGTGTATGCTTACAGGAAACATTCTTGTCACCCCAAGTTTTGCCAAAATTTTCAGGTTATACCATTTACAGACGAGATAGGAACTCTGTATCACCTGCACGTGGAGGAGTTGCTATTCTTGTTAACGCTAACATACCATCCAAGCCGATTCAATTGAGAACTACCCTAGAAGCTGTGGCAGCTCGCCTTGCAGCTGGTACGTCATTTACCATTGTTTCTATTTATATTCCGCCATCTGCACCACTTCTGCTTTCAGAACTTGACAACCTAATTGCACAACTGCCAACTCCAATTTGTCTTTTTGGTGACTTTAATGGACACCATCCAATGTGGGGATCGGCCACAATGGATATAAGAGGCAAATTGATGGAGGAATTCATGCATAATAATGATCTTAATTTATTAAATTCTGGATCTGCTACCTACATCCACTTAGCAACCGGATCTGCTTCCGCCATAGACTTGTCAATTTGTTCGCCATCCATATTTCCAATCATGACATGGTCGGTATTAACCGATCCCTTCAACAGTGATCACTTTCCAATTATTTGCTCGCTACAAACGGGGGGTAACTTCAAATCCTGACCAACGATCCACTTGGCAGTTTAAAAAGGCAAACTGGGATGGCTATTCTGCCCAGATACGCTTAGACAGATTTTATGTTCAAAGTCAACATATTAATGATGTCAACACTTACATAACCAATCAAATTATGACTGCAGCTAAGGCCTCCATTCCAAAATCCACACCATATCGAAAACACAGAAATCACTGGTGGAATACAGATTGTTTAATTGCCAAACAGGAAAAAAACCGCGCCTGGAATCATTTCCGCAAGTATCCCACCACTAGTAACCTAATTGCTTTTAAAAGACTAAAAGCAAAAGCTAGACAAGTTAGGTGGAAAGCGAAACGGGATTCATGGATTGCTTTTGCCTCCACCATTACCAAAGATACGGACCCACAAGTCATCTGGAAAAGAATACAGGCACTAAATGGCAAATTTGCTCGGCTGCCCTCTCCGATACTTCATTGGAAAGGGAAAGACATTTCTACTCCCGAAGAAGTTGCAAATGCATTTGCAGAATCATTTGCAAAAATATCAGCTTCTGCCACCTATGCCTCCACCTTCCAGAAAATCAAAGCAGGTGCAGAACGGTATAAAATCAACTTCTCCACGCGCCGTTCATTCCCGTACAACCAACCGTTTACGTTAATAGAACTTCAAGAATCATTAAACAGATCTTCCAATAGTGCTGCAGGTCCAGATGGAGTTTATTATATTATGTTAAAGCATTTACTTGGAGAAGACTTGAGAACCCTATTAATTTTCTACAATCGGATCTACTCTGAAAATGCCTATCCGTCTTCATGGCGCCATTCGTTCATTATCGCCTTACCAAAACCAGGAAAAAATCCTTCCTGTGTTGAAAACTACAGGTCAATATCTCTTACGAGCTGCATGGGAAAAATTTTCGAAAGAATGGTTCACACTAGACTCACTTACATCCTGGAGTCAGAGAATCTCCTTCCAGATCACCAGTATGGCTTTCGAAAAAATAGATCAACCCTAGATGTGCTCATTAAAGCCGAGTCTCATATCCGAAATGCCTTTATCATGAAACAACATCTGGTCATGGTCAATTTAGATCTTGAAAAGGCATTTGACACTATATGGCGGCATGGTATTATTATGGACCTTTACCATCTGGGGCTTAGGGGTCATTTGCCAGAAATAATTCAGAATTTCCTGCAACTGCGCTCTTTTCAAGTCCGATACAAAAACGTCCTCTCTACATCTCACATCCAGGAAGAGGGAGTCCCGCAGGGATCAATACTCAGTCCAACACTGTTTTCAATTCGAGTTAGCAGCATGACACGAGATATCCCAAAAACTGTTCAAACTTATATGTATGCAGATGATCTTACCATTTCTTGTCAATCTCAAAGTATGAATACCATTGAACGGCAGCTACAACTTGCCATAACCAAAATAGAATCCTGGACTTCACAGAACGGTTACAGACTGTCAGAAAAGAAATGCACTGTCACTCACTTTTGCAAGAAGCGAGCTCTCCATCCTGAACCTGAATTACAGATAAACAATACTCCAATCCCTCTCGTTAATACCGTTAAATTTCTTGGACTACTATTAGACTGCAAACTAAATTTCCAAGCTCACATCACTTATTTGAGAACTTCTTGTTTAAAGCATTTGAATATACTTCGTTCGGTATCATCTATGTCATGGGGAGCTGATCGGTGTACTTTGCTGCATCTTTACAGAAGTTTAATCCGTTCACGGCTAGATTATGGTTGCCCAGTGTATGACTCTGCCAGGAGCACTACTTTAAAACGGCTAAATATGATCCATCACAGTGCTCCGAGGACTGCGCTGGGAGCTTTCAGGACTTCTCCGATCCAAAGTCTATATATTGAAGCGCATGATCCTCCATTACACCTGCGTAGAAAAACACTACTGCTTCACTACGCTGCTAAGATCCAGAGTCTACCATCGCACCCAAGTTGGGAATATCTCTATAATACTCGTTGGGATGTCTTCTATGAGAGCAAGCCAAATGAAAATAGACCCGCCTCTCTCAGGATCAAAGAGCTTGTTCAGACTTGGAATGTCGATTTAAATGAAATCTTCCAAGACACAACTACACCTGTTGCTCCTTGGACATACGTGTCTGTCTCTCAAGATACATACTTCCTCCAGTGGGGGAAAAATATACCTTCCTGCAATATCAGACAGTTACATTCAGCTCATGATATGAACAACCATGCCTGTAAAATCTATACGGATGGTTCAAAAACTGAGAGTATGGTAGGTGCTGCGGCAGTTTTTCCTTTATGTACAATTTCAGCCACACTACCGCTTGCTTGCAGTGTCTTCACATCTGAATTATATGCCATTAAGTTAGCGCTTAGTAAGATAATTGAGCTTTCCATCTCATCTGCCATAATTTACACAGATTCTCTTAGTGCTGTCTCTGCCATAAGGAAGAATTCCTCCATTTCTCACCCTACATTGAAACAGATTCATTCCCAGCTATTCGCTTGCAGTGTGTCCAATCAGTCAATCAGTTTCTGCTGGATCCCTGGCCATTCAGGCATTCCGGGAAATGAAAGTGCCGACTTTGCCGCTAAACATCATCAACCCGCTCTCTCACAACATCCTCAGGTTCCTTTCTCTGATTTTAAGGCTGTCATACGCAAAGCCTGCTACAATAAATGGTCACAGACCTGGAAAAGTGACCCTAACAATAAACTTTACCAGATAAAAGAAGATCCAAAGCTGTGGCTGTCTGGCTTCCGAAGAAACAGACGAGAAGAAGTCGTACTGGCAAGACTCAGAATTGGACACACTCACCATACTCATCTCTTTCTCTTATTGGGTGAAAGCCCACCACAGTGCCCATCCTGTCAGACGCAGCTTACAGTCCGTCATTTCCTGGTTGATTGTCCCTTACATTCAACCATCCAGTCAAATACTTTTCAGTCTCTCTCTAAATTGAATATATCACCTGATTTATCTCGCATCTTAGGAAATGAAGCAAATATTGAAGAACTTTTATATTGGTTTGTACAGAAGCATATAATGTAATCTCTCTAACAATATGCTTTTTGTCAATTAACGATGAAGAGACACAATTTGGCCTTAGTAGCCCTTGTGTCGTTATACCAAACAACAACAACAACAACATGGGTGGTAGAGGCTGACAGTTTGGAGAAATTCAAAGATCAGCTGGATAGTACCTTCAGGTGAGGGAAGCGCATAGGATGATAGATTTAATTTCCTTTTCTTTTATTAATTATTATTATCTATTTATTTATTATTATTTTTTTATCATTTTTTTTTTTTTTTTTTTTTTTTTTTTTTTTTTGCTGGTGCAGCATAAGCCATGGGGCTTTCTAGTGCCATGCGGCCATTACTAATACTAATACTTTGTCTCAAAAGGTGATATACTTAGCTTCAACTAAAAGTTTAATTAAGTGAAAAATTTCCTTAATAGGAAGCTTCATATAATTAATCAGTATAGAGTTATTATTTAACATATACCAAAGAATATCTAATGTGTATTCAATGTTTACATTCATATATAATGAAGTAACATCCAATGAGAATAAATTATCATTATTACTGAGTCTACAGTCCTTAAGGTTATTTAATAATAATGTATCATAGTTTTTTATCCCAAATTGTATCACCTGTCTAAAGGGTTTTATAATACTATATACATATGTGGCTAAGGATTAAAATGCTGAGTTTCTGTAAGAAACAATGGGCCAAATAGGAAATCCAGTCTTATGCAGTTTTGCCTGACCGAAAAGTGCAGGAATCTTGTATTGTATGTTCTGGCACCTTCGGTTCCTTTAACTGAGACATGGTAATGTAGTAATTTTTCAGATACATGGTTAACGTTTTATTGTACTGATTGACTAAATTGGCAAATAGTCCTGTGTCTACTTCAAGATAAGTGGAGGTATATGATAATTGAATCTAACTTATTTATATAATCAGTTTTGTTGAGTATTACAATTGTACTTCCTTTATCTGTTTTTGAATAATAATGTCTTTATTTTTCCGAAATTCACATAAAGCAGAACTTTCATGTCTATTCTATTTAGGAAGTCGCATGTCTTATATGTTATTCACCACTTGGATAACTTGTTGAATAAATAAATCTTTTTGTACAACATTACAAAGACCAAATTCAATATCAATTACAAACTATTTTTTTAGGTAGCTTGTGAGGTGGTAAATTATAATTTAATCCTTTGGATAAAAGTGAAATTTTATCCAAATTCAATAAATTTATATATAATATCTATATAATTTATATACTCTGTTATATACTATCAGATTCATATTTTAAATGCTTTTTAGACTATTTCATTCACTTGCTTTCTCTCCATGCATAACCTATTAGATTAACGCTAAGATACTCAGCTGAAACGCACCATATTTCTTTCCTAAAATATTTCCTTCAATACAACATTGTTCTGAAATTTTCCAGGGTTAATTTAAATTATAAAATTTCAGGCATAAAGCAACTAGCACTTGCCACATCGAATAATATAGTTAAACTTGCCTAAAAATCTCGGTATTCCAGTAAACAAAAACACCTTTCCCAGGTAGGAAACTTCATGACAAATTAAAAAATTATCTACATCTAAACGATTGGTCTGTATTGAAGACCTCCATAGATTTGCGACGATCTACAGATATAAAAAACGGACACATCAACAAATTGAATACATTATTGGGGGTATCAATACAGGTTCATACGAGTTCAAACACATGCATGTGAGCTTTTGACTGAGTGCATGCGAGTTCGTTGCCGACCTCCACACATACAGACAACGTGCTAACGTACAATCAGAATGCTTCAACTAGTGCTCAAACACACCCCCCTCACCCAATGTCCAACGTACCAACATATCAACTTATTACAATTTTTCCTTGTATACAATATTGCAGGACCAAAATTTCACTTTTATCCAAAGGATTAAATTATAATTTACCACCTCACAAGCTACCTAAAAAAACAGTTTGTAATAGATATTGAATTTAGTCTTTATAATGTTCCACAAAAAGATTTATTTATTCAACAAGTGGTGAATAACATAAAAGACATGCGACTTCGTGAACTGAATAGAAATGAAAGTTCAGCTTTACGCTAACTTCGTGAAAATAAAGACATTATTTAATTGCATAAGGCCGGATTTCCTACTCACCCATTGTTTCCTTACAGAAACTTAGCATTATCATCCTTTGCCACACATGTATATAGATTTATAAAACCCTTTAGACAGGCGATGCAATTTGGGATAAAAAACTACGATACATTATTTATTAACCTTAAGGACTGTAGACTCGGCAATAATGATAATTAATTTATTCTCATTGGATGTTACTTCATTATATACGAATGTAAACATTGAATACACATTAGATATTTTTTGGTATATGTTAAATAATAACTCTATACTGATTAATTATATGAAGCTTCCTATTAAGGAAATTTTTCACTTCATTAAACTTTTGGTTGAGGCCAACCATATCGCCTTTCGAGACCAAGTATATAAACAAATATTTGGTTTGCCAATGGGATTGAGTCTAAGCAGCTTAATATCGGAGTTTTATCTCTCAATGATTGAGCATATACACTTGACGCCCTTTCTAACTCGTATCACTCACTATGGGAGGTATTTAGACGATGTTCTGGTTATTACTGATAGTAGCACTGTTCAAGACATTTTACATTGGAAAGGGAAAATATGGATAATAAGTAAATGAATTTTCTAAATTTCACACTTTCTTGGGATGCAAATAAAATTCAATTTAACATGTATTGTAAACCAACAAACACCAGCATGCTTCTACATTATAACAGCTATCACCTGTTTGCCTACAAAAGATCTATTATGTTTAATCAGTTTCTCAATGCCTATAAATATTCAAAGATGGAATCTGTTTTAGACTCAGAAATACAGATATTAACCAGCAGATTTGTAAATAGGGGTTACTCCCTTGCTAAAATAAACCTAATGAGGGTACAAGCTAAGGATAGGATACAAAACACTACACCAACCAACAATAGTAACATCAAAAAATACTTTATTTCTGTCACATACATTGAACAATGACACAATTTCTGTTCTGGGTAAAATAATGGAGTCACTGGTTAAAGGTGCATTGCAGTATCATCTAGACAAGACTGCAGCAATAATCCAGACACAGCATGGGTTTGTTAAGGGAAAGTCTTGTCTGACAAATTTGATTGGTTATTATGATGTGGTTACAAAGGAACTGGATGCAAAAAATAATTTTGATATCATATATTTGGATTTCAGGAAAGCTTTTGACACTGTTATGCATGGAAGACTATTGTACAAATTGGAGCAGAATAGTATTAAGGGTAAGTTGCTACAATGGATAAAAGGATGGTTAAGTGGGAGAAGACAGAGGGTGGTAATCAATGGGTGCTGCTCTTCGTGGACTAATGTTATTAGGGGAGTCCCACATGGTTCGGTGTTGGGTCCACTGTTGTTTTGTATATTTATATATTTATCAATGATATTGATGAAGGTATATCAGGCTTAATGTCGAAATTTGCAGATGATACAAAGGTTGGCAGGGTTGTTAATGACAGTAATGGCAGCGTGCTACTGCAACAGGATCTAGATAATTTGGGCAGATGGGCTAAGAAATGGCAACTGAAGTTTAACATTGACAAATGCAAAGTACTGCATATGGGTAGAAGTAACCCCAGAGAATTGTACCAACTGGTGGTACTACACTTAAGGTGGTAGAAAATGAAAAAGACCTGGGAGTAATTGTGCAGGCAGATATGAAGTTTTCTGAGCAGTGCAGACAGGCTGCCAGGGCAGGTCATGGGGTTTTGTCGATGATATATAGGAATTTTACTAGTAGGGAAAAGGAGGTGATTATCCCTCTGTATAAGGCAATGGTCAGGCCACGCCTTAAGTACTGCGTACAGATCTGGAGGCCTCATTTTAGGAAGGATGTAGATTTACTTGAGCGTGTACAGAGAAGGGCAACAAGATTGGTGAGGGGAATGAAGGGATCCTCTTACCAAAAGAGGCTTAAGTTCTGCAAATTGCAGTGGCTGGAGACTAGGCACCTGCGCGGTGATCTGATTGAGGTGTATAAGGCCTTGAATGGGTTGAGCACGCTGAATTCTGATGGGATCCTTCCACTTGTTCAGATCACGAACCTAAGGGGGCATAAATTCAAATTAAGAAAAGACAGATGTAGAATAGATGTGTGGAAATTTGCCTTTAGCCAGTGGGTGGTTAATTGCTGGAACAAACTTCAATCTGTCGTTGTGGAAGTTGATAGGTTGAATAAATTTAAGGAGGAACTGGACAGGCATTTGGAGGGAATGGTGTGATTTTTTTTTTTTTTTTTTTTGGCTGATGCTGCATAAGCTCATACACATGCTTTCTTGCATCACATGCCACTTCTACTACTACAAGCAGCTTAACAGATTCTTTAAAGATACCGAATTTAAGATTGTGGCCAGACCAATATGGGAATTGCATGCTATACTGAACAATTGCTCAGTTCTTTCCTCTTTCGTGACACAGATAAATGACTGGTATACAACGTTTCTTGCAGTGATTGCAACTCGTCTTACCAAGGATCTACATGATTTCTGTTGAATATGCACGTAAAACAGCATACGTCTTCAGTACGTGCTTGTCGTGCAACAGCATCACAATTAACCTTTCATACCATTCACGAAACCATACATTTTTATTTAACGTGGCCAAAATACTTAGTATACGAGGGCATTAATTGCAGAAACCATCGAAATTAAATTACATGAGAATTTTATTCACATTCACCATCCATATCTAATCTCAGATGTATGGTCTTTCCTTTTGTGTGCTTGCGTGAGGACAAATAATCTCTATTTAAGATTCAAGCTCACATACTCCTTAATTTCCATTCCTGTAATCATGACATATGGTCAAAAATCACCATCTGCTTCAGGAAGGAAAATTGTTTTTCAAAATTTATGTTAAACTTTTTTATAAATATTGTTGACTGTTGAATTAGTCTGTTGTTCAGTATAACGTAAAGCTGTATCTGAGGTGTTTTGGCAGTTGCATGAGAAAGTTTTATAGTTTTGATCAATCACTTCATATTTTGATCCATTTGTTTCCATTACAGTATGTACGATTTCTTCATCACTTGTAATAATTTTTTCCCCACCGATTTTCACTAATTTGTTGGAAAACATTGTTGAATCTGCCTATTGCATGTCTTTTTACCCATAAATCTTCAGAATCTTCAGTTTGTGTTTTAAATTATTTTTTGCTTAATGCTAAAACTTCTATTCATTTTGTTATTTCTTTTTTTGCAAACATCATGAGTTCTGAAGTTAAATGTCACTTCCCCTTTTTATGTCGCAAATCCTTTTTAGTTAATTTCCTTAAGCTTTTATTTTATTTCAAACTTGTTTTTCTTGTAGTCCACTTTGAGTTACTGGTTAAAAAAAAAAAAATTCAATAATTTTTGTTAACAGTGTAAACTCTATCATAGTGCTTTAATTCTTTAGCACAATGATAGTGTTTTTTTTTTTTCTTTTTCTGAAAGCAATTTGCCATTATAGAAATAGAAATTTCCTACCTTGTCTTGTTTTCAAAGTTGAATCTAAATTCCCGTTGAATTATTGTTATTGAATTTTTTTCATCTGTAGCAGTTTTCTTCCATTTGCTCTTTCTTTTGGCTAATGAAGTAGTGCTCCATTTTCACCACAAAAAACTTTTAGACTGTTTATAATTAACATTTCCCATTAAATGCAAGTTACTAGATTGCATTAATATGTTTGCTGCCTGGACACAAACTTGCATCAAAACAAACTATAAATTTTGTGTTTCAATGCAAATATGTACCCATTGAATTTGAGGTCAACAAATGAGGGCTGTAAAACAAAAAGCACATGAAATGAACAACTGAACAACAATGTCAGCACACTGATTGAACCATGGGCTGTTGCATTACAGTTGGGGTTTCGTTCAGAGTCAATTGCACTATCTAGAGAATGCTATAAAAGCTGTATAACTTGGTTCACAGTTTCATATGTTTGCTTATGTTGAAGTTATTTATTTAGTTTAGTATTTTCCACAAGAAGGAAAGGCAAAAGTTTTTGGTGATTATGCTTACAGAATTTTAATTCCTTAGTTTGTGAAAAACAAAACATCCTTAGTGTGTGTTAACTGATAAAATTTTGTGTAAAAAAGTATTTTCCTATAAAACTTTACCCTAAAGGATTGTTATAATGGATCTGCAGTATGGGACATTGAGTGAAAAGGAACAGAGATGAACAGTATTTTGGAATCAATGACATTGAATATAACGTGTCATCTGATACTGAAATAGAATTCTATTCAAGTGATGCGGATTCTGAATCTCATTCAGATGCATCTGTTGATATTAGAACACTACAAATGGCAGATTATTCTTCACAGATGAAATCCATTTATTCAAAAAGTACAGTCTGTCCTCGTATAGCACGATAGTTGTGTTTCTAGAAACCCTCGTGCAATGCAAAATTGTGCAATATAAACAACAGGCCCTATGGAAAAAGTGGGGTTAGGTGCCGACCACCCAAGATTGAACACACATTTGGAACCAAAACATTACCAAACACAATAAATAATCGGGTAATTTTAATCGTTACAAAATACTTACGTATTTTATAACGATTAAAATACGTAATAAAAAATATAATATATATTTTTATTATAATATAATAAATAATAAAAAATAAATATTTTTTATTATATTATAATAAAGTATTTTTTAATACTAAAAAAGTATTTTTTACGAATAAAATACGTATTTTATTCGTAAAAAATTATTATATTAAATAAAATAGTCGTAATAAAATACTTATGTATTTTATAATACGTAAGTATAAATTATAATATGTAGGTCGTAATAAAATGCTTACGTATTTTATTCCGACTATTACGTAATAAGATATTGCTAATGCTTTTGCTTCTATCGTAAGCAAACTTGTTTTTTGTTTGATTTTCTATCCAAACAGATAACAGCCGTTCCATCTCTTCCAATTCTTTGTGTCTTAATCTAATGGATTTTAATTACACTTTGAGTTGTTCCCGCTATGAAAGTTGTTTTTATTTTCTCCACATTCTTTGTAATTCTCGGCGTTGCCGCATTTAGGTCTGTAGCACGTGCAATATCACATGGTCTTTCATTTCGCTCAAAGCGTTTCACAATTTCATATTTTTTCTCTATCGACAGCGGCGGACTGGCCATAAGCCTTACCCGGGAAATCCCGGTGGGCCGGAGGCCGGTGTGATTTTGGCCATAAACCGTAGTATGAGGCCACTATAAATTTTCCCGGGTAAGAATTTTTGACCCAGTCTGCCTCTGTTTATCGATATTGCTTTTTTTTTTTCTCTCTCTGAATCTGCAGTGTCTTCGCCAGGACGCTTCCTTTTCACACCTTTTAAGTATTTTACTCATTTTTAGGGAATAAAGCACAATTACAAAACGTGGAGGCACGCTTGATACGCATAAACAAAGCTGCGCGCGTGTAGCAACTGAATAAACAACACCGTAAAGGCAGAGATACACTATTAACACCTCACATTTTACTAAAGCACATTTCTAGGGGTTACTACCATAAAACAATAAAAACAATTTCCAGTTGCGTTTCTGCTAATGGAATCTGTTATAAACTGGTAGTAAACTCCATCTAATTGCATTTGCGATTATACCGATAGCTGGAATTGTGTTGGTTTTTACGTTATTATGGTGAAATGTGTTTCCCCTTCACTGATATAAAACACATAAATACATTTTCGGAATCTTCTTCATTCCTATCATGTTGCGTTCGATTGGGGTGATTCCACGTTCGACTGCCATTTCTTGTAAACACAAAGGCGAATCGTGCATAAGCGAATTCGGTTCGTGTTATATAAGATATCGTTCCCCTATTTATAAATTGTGTATGATCGAATTCGTGTAATGTAAACACGTGTTATACGAGGACCGACTGTACTGCTTACTTGTTCCAGTGCCCCACAGAAGTGTCCCAAGGCACAAATAAAGGACATTCGCAAATATAAGCAGCAGCAAACATGTTAATTTCTTAAATTAGCCCATTTATAACCAGAGTAAAACCAAAAATTTTAAACTAGTTAAGGCAGCTTTTCACTAATTTCCATATTAGAGTACAGATTCCATTAGCTTCTAGCACTCTTTCCCAAAAACAATAACCAAGAGAAGCAAACCTTTACTTTTGTGCATTATCTATAACAGTGCATAACCAAAAACACGTTTAATACTAAACATGTATTTTTGGTAACAGTAAATCACTACTAGTGCAGATAAACTCTATTCTATATTCTTAGCAATAAAATAGATTTATCTACATAAAAGTAAATGTGTCAAATAGACTTAGATTAATGAATAACATCACAACAGAACATGCAGTACATATTGATTTAAAAAGATACAAACAATATTACATAATTTTTTTTTTTCTTTTTTTTTTTTTTTTAACAGTT
This sequence comes from Mastigoproctus giganteus, assembly GCF_048544385.1. Taxonomy (NCBI): domain Eukaryota; kingdom Metazoa; phylum Arthropoda; class Arachnida; order Uropygi; family Thelyphonidae; genus Mastigoproctus; species Mastigoproctus giganteus. The sequence continues at coordinate 141,492,130 of NC_143583.1, forward strand.
TTTTCTGAACACAAAGTTCAAACAATAAAAGGATAATGACATAAGTTATAAGTTCAAAGTTCATGGTTGCAAATTATATCAAAATTAATTTTGGTATAATTTGGATTAAAATTTTTTTTTACAAATTTTTAACACAAATACACAATGACTAAAAGACAACCAATTAAGCAAGCATTTTTATATAAAGAAATTTCATTTTTCACATTTTTATTTATTTATTTTTCTTTTAGTTTTAGTATTTTTTCATCAGTGGACAAAATGGAATGCACTGCTAAACTTATTTTATATATTCAAAGTTTAAATGGCAAATGCACCATTAGTGTAGTTTTTATCGTTTAGGGAAGATGCCAAATGAATAATGCTGAACTTTAAAATGATAATGCAAAAATGTGTCATATACTTAAAGTAAAATTTTGTAATTGTAAATTTCTTATAATAATTCTACACTTCCAAAAGAGTCATGTTTACAGGGAACTAATTTACAGCACAGTGCATAAATAAGAAATAAGGAACAACTTGGCCACATAATCTAACAGGCATTGTAGCTGATTATCATACATGAGGGTGCAGAAAAAAAAGCTTTTTTCCTCCTCCTAATCGGTGCCCCTTGAATTACATGATTAAGCTATTCCTGAAAATCATTGTATAGGTGTGTGGAGGGAGGGTTGTTTAAAATAAGGTTTAAGGAAGAATGTGAAAAAATTATATAAGAAACATTTTCAGCCTCCATTGAATTATCAAAATTGGTATTTTGATGATTGGTATTATTAGTAACACAAATAGTCCCATTGGGACAACCCTCTATACCACAGGTTCTTAAACATTTTTTATCCGCAACTCCTTTTCATAAGACAAAATTATTCATGACCCCAATTCTTTTTTGTGACACACAGAGGGGTTGCAAAAAAGAATACCACAGTTATTATATTTTATATTTTCCAAAATTTGAAACAGTGTTTGTCTGGTTGGATTATGATGGTTGTGGTACCCTGATGAAGTTAACTGTGTTAATCTATCTTGGTTAATCAATAATGATGTATATATTTTTCTTACATTCTTCCCTAAACTTTATTTTAGATGACCTCCCCCTTTCACATATTCAATTCTGTATCATTATTGATATCTATAATCTTTTGCATTTACTGTCTAATCTAATTTGTTGCTTTATTAATGTTTCAGTTATTTAAATACCTGCTTGTATTGTAATGAAAGAAAAAAAAAATTATTATTATACAGGATGTCTCAAAAATACACAGCATAACTTCAGGAATGAGTTTCTCATATGTAGACAATAAAAAATATTTTATATCAACATAGTTCCGGAAATGCTTGGTTTCTGAGTTTTGAAGGTCTGTCTATGACACTTAGCTGTTCACATCACCTTATAGTAATTGTTCAAAAAGTCCACCTTCTGCCTGAATAGAGGCCTCACATCGACGTCTCATGGACTCGCGAAGACGATGTCAAATTCCTGGCATATTTCGTATTGTCTCACAACCTGCGGCGCCTCCGTAGCCAGGTGAGCAGGAGCAGCAATGCATTGCACACGCTTCTTGATTAGACCGGGGTTCGAGCCTGTGACCACCAAATACGGAGGATGCGGAAAGTTCAGGGAATGACCACCGCATATCCCCGGAGCAATATGGCCTTAGTTGCTAATGCTCCTAAAAACCAAACAACAACAGCAATCTCACAACCTGCCACAATTCGATTGCGGAGGGTTTCCACGTCAGCTACCAGAGTCAGATACACCAATGACTTTAAATGGGGTTTAAATCAGTGAGCGTGGAGTCCAGGCAGCTGGTCCACCCCTCTACTTCAGGAGTCGTAGATCTTGGTCGTCCTCTGTCGGCAGCACGAGGTATAAAGGTCCCATGTTCACAAAGGTGGCGATGGATACTTTCAAACGTTTTCCTGTCTGGACACCTTTGTTCTGGGAACCTTTCATGGTACAAACAATGAGCCTCCAGAGCATTGCCGTCCGCCAAACCGTACATAAAGTGCATATCCGCTTGCTCCTGGTTTGAGTGCATGGTCGGAATGGGAAACCACCAGATTCTGTCAGTACCTTGTGATGAAGGAAATCACATGCAGGAGATAATATATTTCGGTTAATAACTCGGGAACCAAGCATTTCCGGAACTATGTTGATATAAAATCTTTTTATTGTCTACATATGAGGAACTCATTTCTGAAGTTATGCCGTGTATTTTTGAGACACCCTGTATATTTATATTTTTTTGTACCAGTGCATTGCTAGGCAGTTAAATTAAATCAGTTGGATCGTACATTTTATGATACAACCTTTTCATGTGCATAATAATCAAAACCATTTATGTGACACAGCTGTCAGTTTTGTTTATTGGTTTTATGATTTTTTCTTTGTATTTGTTTTGTTAAATTAATTTTTTTTCCATGTTGTATACAATGCAAAACTACAAAGTAGTACATGAATTTAACAGTTGTTATTCATTTAATTTACAGAGATAAGAATTTTTTGAATTCACTGAAAACTACAAGTTCTAATGTTATATTACCAAATGAAAAATCCTCCAGAATTTTTAATGGTAAAGAAGAGGATTCGCCAAAAGCTTTTTCCATTCCTGATTCATTACTGAAATTAAATTCTGCAATTTTGGATGATGAGGAATTATCCGAACTGCCCTCGTTTTCATATTTATTGAAGAAAAGTGAAGGAAGTGGGGTTTCATCCTTTTCAAAAGACTGCAATGAAGTTAGAGATGATAATATTATTGACAATTTACCAAATCATTCTGTCCTGAATGAGTGTTATGCTGCTAATAAAGAAGTAGACCATAGTAATAATAGTACTAGTATAGGTGATTGTGTTGTAACACTTAAAAGTAATATTTTATCAGCAGACTCTATTGACAAGGTACTTTTGAATGATGAAGAGAAAGTTGCAAAGAATTGTGCTTTTGAAAATTTTGAATCAGATGGTAATAAGACTCATTCTAAGGCAGAAATCAAAAATTGTAATTCTATAAATCTTTTGAATGATATGGTTGAATTACCTGATCTACATTTAAAGCTGAACCCAGAAGGGATTATACCTCACTGTTCTGAGGAAGTGCAAAATCACAACTTAACTCTCAAAGGCTCTGGTTTATCTATAATTGGAATATCAACTGATGATCAAAGCATGGGTGGGGCTGATAATGAGGCCACATCATTTTTGGATTTGAAAGCTAAGGCTCTAAAATCTGTTTGTTCCTTTGTCCCCCGGCTCAGTGGTTCCCCCAATTCTGTTATAGATCTTGAAAAGGAATCATCAAAGAAAGGTCTTGAAACGTTTGTGGAAAAGTTTGTCCATCACACCAGATCTACTACCAAAGCTCGGGAATCACAGGAAGTTCATCTAAAGTAAGTATTTTGGTGATCTTTTAGTTTTAAGATAAGATATATTAATTCAATTCAAATAAGACAGTTTCATTCCATTTAGTAAATGTAACCATAATTTTAAAGTAAACATTTTGCAATTGAAAAATTTGGTAAAACTATTATTATGTCATTATTAACAACATGCTTGTGTGTTAGCCACTCTTGACACTACATGAGATTGTTCCTGCTGCTCAAAGCACCTCAGAAAATTTAAAAATTAAAATATCTATTAGAGTTGTGACGTTATATATTTTAGTATTTATATTGTTATCGTTTGTTACTGTCTGTCTGTAAAATATAAAGATTTACTCATACCTTTTGATAGGAAAATTCTTCTGCCCGACACTCACATCAAATTGATCCAATTAATACATTATGTAACAGGACTAAATTTATAACACGATTTATGCCTTTTTAAAATTATACGGGTTTTTTAAAAACTAATCTTGTATACAATTTCCATTATCTATTCACTGCTAAAAGGAAGAGCAAAGCTTAGCTGATGTACATCAACCCACCCAAAACTAAACCAACCAGCAGTAACAGTCTGGAAACCAAAGACAGTTGTCAAAATTACTTAAAATATTTTTTGACTAAACTTCTCTATACGGGACTAGGTTATTTCATTATGATCCATGCTCACAAGAAGTAAAGTGACACACCTAACAATATCCACTCTCTTATACAATAAGATCCAGTAAAAATTAGTGCTTTGCGACGAGATTATTTTTGTTAACCAATGTAAATAGTGCTATTTACACATGCGCGTAAATGTCCACGAGTCTGAAATAGTGTATGGTCTATGTACATTTGTAGAGTTAGGGTTTAACTTCGTTTCGAGTGTTTCGGCTATTAAGAGCTTTGTATATTCGTGTTGTGTATTAATTATCCTTTCCTCATTAAAAATAAAAACATGGTTCTCATGGATGGTATGAAAGTAAAGTTCAGATGCACCCGTCCTTTTTGCCCTCACAGATGCCTGGTGTTGTTGAATTCACATCAAAAGATAATTTTGGGTAGAGCTGATGTAAAAAGAGTTACATTCCCCACATGCAGTGTTATAGACTATATTGGTTCGTTCCATACTAACGATTGTGGTTGTCTTCCTGATCTTCAATACTGTGTGGAGTTTACTTATGGGCTGTGCAACAATTTTAAATTCTGTGTTTTTAAAAATATTAATAAATTGTTTATATCACTGTTGTACATAAGGAACTTTAATAAAGTTTTTTTGTGTAGTGTTCTCACTCAGTGAAACCGATTCTGATTTTTGTTTCGCCTGTCATTGAATACTCTCAATTATACCTATTGTACATCTCCTGTTCAAAAATCTTGTAGAGAGTTCCCTAAGTTCATCATTAAGTGATTCCTATGTAGAACTAAATCTGTATGATTATAAAATTGGTTGAAAATGATACTTCTTTTATAAGTAAAAGAGTGATGACTCGAATAATGTAAAAATTTTCCTGTGTTTGTTGGTTTGTGGTATATTTTAAAATGTATTTTATCGTTGACTGATGTTAACGTAAAGTTAAGAAAGTTTATAGATTTCTCTCCCGGTTTCTCCTCTAAAGTGAATTTTAGTCTCGTATGAATTTTGTTTAAAGACTCCATGAGATTAATTACAAAATCTTTAAGTGAAATAACAAGGATATCATCTAGGTACCTACCATAAAATGTTAAACTGGGAATATGGGGATTTAAATATAATTGTTCAATATTGTTAAGTTAAATTTCCGCAACAAGGCCACTCAAGCTAAGTCCCACCGGAAGTCCAAAAATTTGTTTGTAGATGTTCAATTGAAAATTAAATTAAATTAAATTCAATGTAATTGGCTTGAATGAGAAGGCGCCTCCGTAGCCAGGTGGGCAGGAGCAGCAGTGCGTAGCACGCGCTTCTTGATTAGACTAGGGTTCGAGCCCATGACTACCAAATATGGAGGATGCGGAAAGGTTAAGGAATGACCGCCCCATATCCTCGGAGCAATATGGCCTTAGTTGCTAATGCTCCTAAAAACCAAATAACAAACACAAACAATTCAATGAGAAATCTGATTAAATAAAATATTTCGGTTTTTGGTAACTTGGTTTTATTCAACATTGTGGAATCACTATTAATCAAATCCCATAATATATCGAGCGAATAATTAACATCTTTTTTTTTTTTTTTTTTTATGAAAACCCCAACCACGAAAGGTATCAAAACCTATAGTACTTAGTACCGTGCATGGGTTGAAGGAGAAGTATGGGGGGAGGGGGATGCCGGAAACTTTGCTCTAGAGACTAAACATGGGTTTCACCACTTCAAGCCTCCAATAAGCAAAGTGGTGGTATTTCACCAGTTGATGAGTCATCTACATTGGTATATAATGAGACAACATCTAGGGAAAACAATTTATCATCATTATCTAACTTTTTGTCTTTTAATTTATTAACAAGTGACTGAATTTTTTATACTGAATTTTATATAAGATAAAGGTTTTATAATATCATATAAATATGATGTGAGGGATGCAAAGGCCGAATTTTTGTAGGAAACAATAGGTCTAATCAGATACCCTGTTTTATGCAACTTAATTTGTCCAAACAGCGTACATTAGTGGTTCTAGCTTTTAGATTCTTTAATGTTGCCATTATAATATAGTCTTTCTTCCTGTATTCAGTTAGTGTTATTGCATTGTTTTATCAAGTTGTCGAATGTACTTTTATTTTCCAGTTTATAGGTCAAGTTATCGGATATATTATTTAATTTCTCAATATAATCCTTCCTGTTTAAGACGACCAGTGCCCCCTTTATCCGCTCTTTGTATTAAAATATTATCATTTTTTCTTAATTTTTTGTAAACCGTTCCTTTCTTCTTTAGATAGTTTGGGTATATTAGGGTCCTTTGAATTATTGATAACATTATTGATCTGCTGTATTAATCCTTCTTTATTCTTACTATTCCTTAAGCCGTATTAAATTCAGTTACTGCTTGTTTTTTCGGAAGTCGTGTAGGTGGTAGATTATAATTAAGACCTTTGTTAAGGAGATTTATTTGAACCGTAGATAAATTATACGAGGATAAATTTATGACACTGAGGTTCGAATTATTACCCTGCCTATCTGTATTATTAAATATAATGTCATTATGTGGTACAGTTATTTCCGATATATAATGTTGAGTGTTTCTTCTACTATTGACCTCCCCTACTAGATAATGTGTCGTTTCATCTCTATTATAGAAGTGTGTTACTCTCCGTTCATGTATCATATCTATTATTAGCCAGAAATAAACGATGAATTTTATTTCTGTGTCTTGTATTTATTTCATTTTCTAACTCTTGTTTTCTAATCTGAATAAATGATTTTAGGTAATTCCAGTCATTAAAATGAAGATATTTTTTAACTTTACTTCGTAGGTTTTGTAGTTGATTAAAATATGTTTTCTTACTAACAATTCTACTTCTAATGTCATCCTAACTATTTTTTGCAATGTTTTAAAAGCCAATTTCTGTATGCCTGCTATTCTTTGTCTAAAAGACATTCTCACAAATTTAGGGATTAAATTTGCGTTTAAGCAATATTTAAGGGACCTAATATGAAATTTTTGTCTCATATTTTAAAGTGATATTTATATATTCCTGTACCAAACTGTGTAAATAAATATTCATATATATTTTTTTATTTATAACCTAAATGTAGTTAAATTTTTGAGTGTATCAATGTGATTATTTATAAAAATAAATGAAGTCAACGAATGAACGGACAATTAAAAATACATACGTGATTTTATAAATGTGCGAAAATGGGCATGGAATCTAAATTGTGAAAGGAAATGTGCAATATTGAGATTGTGTGTGGTTGTTGGTGTGTGTGTGTGTATTGTATGTATGTGTGCTTTTAATTTAAACTTAACTGATTCTGTGGGTATGATGAATATAGCCAAAGCTCAAAGGGAACAAGGTAAACAAATTTTAATTTAAGTGTATCAACATGATTAATTAAAAATAAGGCGAAACTGAGTCGATGAAAGAACGAATAAATAAGATGAGGGCGTAATTTACATAATTTATAAAAAGAGAAGAAGATAAGAGCATACATAACATAGCACATACAATTACATTGTACATGTTATGTTATGTATGCTCTTATCTATAATTTTTCTGGAGTTTAAAAATACAATTAGACGATGTATTATATGAACTTAAGTAGAGATAAAAACAAAATGTTACAAGAATGGAATGTGGTGAATGAATGAGTTGAATAAATGATAAAATTCCTGTCTGTCTGTATCATTGGTTATCAGAAGTATAGCAATAAAAAAAAAAAAAATTAACAAATAATATGTTGGTGCATTGTAGAGTGTGCTCACTCCTGAAGTTATTTCATGCCTGGTCATATATGTTTTTTTGCATACCTTCTTAATTAAAAAAATTGTTATTCCTAGTTGTATCCATTATAATGTAAAAATAAAGAATGACACAATAAAGTTCACAATTTAACTATTTCTTTTTCTATTCTGTTATATATTGAATGGTGTATTTTATACAGAGGCATGCCTACTGATATTACTTTATTTTTGTTTTGAGTATGCTGCTCAACAGTTTGGCTGATATTTTTTCAGGTCACTTGGGAAATTTTATTGTGTGAGTTACTTTATGAAAATTAAACCCTACAAGTGAACAGCACATTCCAGAACTATTAAATATCTTTTTTAGTAAACTGGAAAAGTCTACCAACTTTTCCAGTTTACTAAATTGGTTTCTTTAAATTGTATTTCTTTTATGGTTTTAAGGATGATGAACTATATTTTTCATGTTATATATTTCAAATATGGACTTACCAACTTATCAGTGTAGGCTCACTGATGGCTTTGGCTCTGTGCATATTTATTTATTTATTTTATTTTTTATGTAAACCCCAAACACGGGAGGTATTAGAACCTATAGTACTTAGTACTGTGCTTGGGTTGGAGGATGAGAAGATGAAAGAAGATATTTGTTGACATTGGACTTGAACTTCTGTAGACTGTAATTTTCAGGAAATACATATGAAGGAAGATTGTTCCAGAAAACGGCAGTTGAATGAATAAACGAGGAAGATGAAAAGTTGGTTCTGTGAGTTTGAAGTTGGAAAGTAAATGGATGTTGGCTGGTGGCGGCACATGTTCGGACTGTTTTGAAAGAGAGAGCTGGAATTATAGAAGCCAACTCAGAAGAACAGTGCCCATGGAAATATCTGTAGAAGAGGCATGCATCAGAAACAGTATGTCTGTGAGACAGCGAACGTAGAGACTCTGTTAGAGATGAATCATTAATTAACCGGGTAAAATAATGGAGTCACTGGTTAAAGATGCATTGCAGGATCATCTAGACAAGACTGCAGCAATAATTCAGACACAGCATGGGTTTGTTAAGGGAAAGTCCTGTCTGACAAATTTGATAGGATGTTATGATGTGGTTACAAAGGAACTGGATGCAAAAAATAATTTTGATATCATATATTTGGATTTCGGGAAAGCTTTTGATACTGTTGCGCATGGAAGACTATTGTACAAATTGGAGCAGAATAGTATTAAGGATAAGTTGCTACAATGGATAAAAGGATGGTTAAATGGGAGAAGACAGAGGGTGGTAATCAATGGGTGGTAATCACTGCTCTTCGTGTACTAATGTTATTAGTGGAGTCCCACAGGGTTCGGAGTTGGGTCCACTGTTGTTTTGTATATTTATCAATGATATTGATGAAGGTATATCAGGCTTAATGTCAAAGTTTGCAGATGATACAAAGGTTGGCAGGGTTGCTAATGACAGTAATGGCAGTGTGCTACTGCAACAGGATCTAGATAATTTGGGCAGGTGGGCTAAGAAGTGGCAACTGAAGTTTAACTTTGACAAATGCAAAGTACTGCATATGGGTACAAGAAACCCCAGAGAAACGTACCAACTGTGTGGTACTACACTTAAGGTGGTAGAAAATGAAAAAGACCTGGGAGTAATTGTGCAGTCAGATATGAAGTTTTCTGAGCAATGCAGACAAGCTGCCAGGCCAGGTCATGGGGTTTTGTCAATGATATATAGGAATTTTGCTAGCAGGGAAAAGGAGGTGATTTTGTCCCTTTGTATAAGGCAATGGTCAGGCCACACCTTGAGTACTGCGTACAGGTCTGGAGGCCTCATTTTAGGAAGGATGTAGATTTGCTTGAGTGCGTACAGAGAAGGGCAACAAGATTGGTGAGGGGAATGAAGGGATCCTCTTACCAAGAGAGGCTTAAGTTCTGCAAATTGCAGTGGCTGGAGACTAGGCACCTGCACGGTGATCTGACTGAAGTGTATAAAGCCTTGAATGGGTTGAGCATGCTGAATTCCGATGGGATCCTTCCACTTGTTCAGATTACGAACCTAAGCGGGCATAGTTTCAAATTAAGAAAGGACAGATGTAGAATAGATGTGCGGAAATTTGCCTTTAGCCAGCAGGTGGTTAATTGCTGGAACAAAGTTTCATCTGTCATTGTGGAAGTTGATAGGTTGAATAAATTTAAGGAGGAACTGGACAGGCATTTGGAGGGAATGGTGTGTGTTTTTTTTTTTTTTGGCTGATGCTGCATAAGCTCATACACTTGCTTTCTTGCATCACATGCCACTACTACTACTATTAACCTAACTGCCCTCTTCTGAACGGAATCAAGGAGCCCTGAGAGAGGTTTTGGGAGGTACCACCCCAGATGTGGGAACAATATTCCATGGTAGGGTGGATTTGTAAAGAGTGAACAGCTGCTTGGAAGAAAAGTAACGCCGAGAAAACCAACTTTTTTAGATTCAGAGGAAGCAATATGTGTAATGTGCTTGTGCCAAGAGAGATTAGATGTCAGGGTAATTCCCAAAATAGATATCATTTTGCCTAGAAATCAGTGCCACCAAAGATAAGCATAGGAGCAGAAGAATCCTTTTTACGAGATATAAGGAAAGACTGAGTTTTAGAAGGATTGAAATCAACTAAGTTGTCTTTGCTCCACTGGAGAATTACTTGGAGATCGGCATTTAAGGAATATGTAGCAGATTTTCGAGAAGTTGAAGCTGATTGAGCAGGACAAGGTTTCTCAAAATGGAAAATAGAATGCAATGTGCTATCATTGGCAAAACTATGGATAGGATTTCCAGTCAATGGAAGGAGGTCATTAATATACAAGAGGAAAAGAGTGTGGGAAAGAACTGAACCTTTGGAGACACCGGCATTAGTGGAGAAGTTAGAAGACAGAGAGCCATCTACCATCACCCTCAGTGAGCGATCAGAGAGAAAACTGGATAACCAATTACAAAAAACAGTTGGCAAACCATAAGATGGAAGCTTGTTTAGAAGACCTTTATGCCAAACACGATTGAAAGCCTTTGAGATGTCAAGAGCAACTGCCTGTGTTTCACCGAACTTTTCCATTGAATTAGTCCATAAACGGGTGACATAAGCCAGAATATCACCAGTGGATCGACACTGATGGAATCCATACTGACGATCGCTGATCAGACAGAAGATTTCTACGTAGTTTAAGAGGTGGCGGTTAATTGATTTCTCCATTACTTTAGAAAGAGTAAAAGTAATTGCAATGGGACGATAATTGTATGGGAGGGATTTGTCACCGTTTTTAGGAACTGGCTGGATATGAGCAAATTTCCAAGCAGAAGGAAAAACACCTTTGGAATAAGAAAGTGAGAAAAGGCGGTAAAGAACAGGAGTAAGTTCGGGAGCACAGGTTCTGAGAACAAGTGGAGAAATACCATCAGAAACTGGAGCTTTCTTAGCATCAAGATTCGTCAAATTCTTCTGACATCCTTTTGATGGAAGACCACTGGAGGCATTGAATTGAGCGTTTTGGGAATGGTGGGAGGTGTTTTACCAAGACCATTAATACATGAGTTGGAAGAAAAATGGGATGCTAGTAGGTCACTTCAGCCAAGGATAACCTTGGCTGAAGTGACCTGCTCTGGTATAGCCTGCATTTCTGTGCAGACTATACCACACTTGACATGAAAAGAAATCAAGACATCCTGTCAGAACCTCAGTACTGAATTATATTTACTCATACAGAAACAGAAGAATTCAGCATGTTCAGAGAGAGAAGGATGGACGCTATCTGAAAGAGATTCTAAACTACAAACCCTGGGGAAGGAGAGACAGAAGCAGACCCCTGCAAAGATGGATGGAGACCATAACAGTCCTCTAGACCTAATACTTCAAAGGAAGAAGATAAGAGCATACATAACATAGCATGTACAATGTAATTGTAATTTTGTTTTGTCTATTGAATAATAGTGCTGTCTCTGCATATTTTCATTTGTGGACTTTTTATAAAACGTTTATTTGCTCTTTAATCTGGTACCACTTGTACTCCTCTTTGTAACAGACATAGTCATATGAAACATGACGTCATCACTTTTTATTTTTTTTCTGGAAAAAGTTTTTAGTTTTTAATTTCTGCTTGTGATATTCCATATATTTTTTATTTTCTTAAAGGATTGCATTACTTATATAATTTTTTAATTAATAAATAATTGAAATATTTAAAAAGGTGTTTTTTGTATGTTATTAAAAATATATATTCTGCTAAAAATTAAAATACAAAACAAACAAAGGTACAATAATAATATAGAAACACTAAACTAATTGTAATTTCCATTTTCTCATTCAGAGCCATTAAGAGCGTGAAATTTCAAATTTACATACTTGCACATATTAATGGATTTTTTATTTCAAATAAATAAACGGAAAAATAGATTAATAATAATAGACAGTGATTACCGAGAGCCGCCAACAAATTTTTCATTAAAATTAAAATTTAAAAAATATTGCAATCAATTACTAACAGGTCTAACATTGTTATACTCAATTCAGGTTAATAAAAAAATAAATTTCAAAAATAAAAATAAATTGAATCTACTACTATTTTTGTTACAATAGGAGGTTCCACCACTGCCATGTTAAGATATCAGCCTTGTTTGTCAATATTGCAATAGATGGCCATATGGGTTTTCTAATCTTGATAACGAACGTTGGAAAAATACATCCTATTGGCATGATCATTAAAAGCTAACTAATTGAACTGATTTTGTGCAGATATGGCCTTAACATTTGGCTAATAACTTTTAAAGCCTCCTGTGAAATATCCAGCTTTCATTTAGGCATTGAAAATGTATAGATGTTGATGTTGAAGCAGTATAATGTATAGCTTATACTGTTTCCCCAAATGTCTTGTCAGGACTTTTTGGCTACTGCTTTGCATTGCTCAGAAAACTTCATATCTGCCTGCACAATTACTCCCAGGTCTTTTTCATTTTCTACCACCTTAAGTGTAGTACCACACAGTTGGTATGTTTCTCTGGGGTTACTTCTACCCATATGCAGTACTTTGCATTTGTCAAGGTTAAACTTCAGATGCCACTTCTTAGCCCATCTGCCCAAATTATCTAGATCCTGTTGCAGTAGCACACTGCCATTACTGTCATTAACAACCCTGCCAACCTTTGTATCATCCGCAAACTTCGACATTAAGCCTGATATACCTTCATCAATATCATTGATAAATATACAAAACAACAGTGGACCCAACACCGAACCCTGTGGGACTCCACTAATAACATTAGGCCACGAAGAGCAGCACCCATTGATTACCACCCTCTGTCTTCTCCCACTTAACCATCCTTTTATCCATTGTAGAAACTTACCCTTAATACCATTCTGCTCCAATTTGTACAATAGTCTTCCATGCGTAACAGTGTGAAAAGCTTTCCTGAAATCCAAATATATGATATCAAAATTATTTTTCGCATCTAGTTCCTTTGTAACCACATCATAATAACCAATCAAATTTGTCAGACAAGACTTTCCCTTAACAAACCCATGCTGTGTCTGAATTATTGCTGCAGTCTTGTCTAGATGATCCTGCAATACATCTTTAACCAGTGACTCCATTATTTTACTCTGAATAGAAGTTAAACTAACTGGTCTGTAATTACTTGTCACCCTTCGATCCCCCTTTGTGAATTGGGGATACATTTGCACAACTTCAGTCTGTGGGGACCTCCCCTGAGTCCAAGGACGCTCTCATAAATATGGCTAAGGGTTTGCTTACTTCCTTTGCAGCCTCCTCTAATATAACTGGATAGATCCGATCCACTCCAGATGCCTCGCTTATGTTTAACTTCAACAATTTCTCCTCCACTTTGCTCTCAGTTATTACAAAATCGTTAAGCACCCTGCTACAATTTGATAACCTTCTGGCATTTTCAAACTTAATAACTCCTTGTGTGAATGTAGATGCAAAATATTCATTGTTTGTTTGCTGTCTAAGCAGGATCATCAACAGTCGAACCATCGATATCAAGTGGACCAATCAGATTCATCCCCTTCCTTTTAGAGTTTATATAAGTAAAGAAATCCTTGCTGTTTTTCTTAGCATCCTTTGCCAAAGATTTCTCGTTATCTGCCTTCGCCTGCCTAGCCTCCTTTGTGACTTGATTACAGACTAGCTTATACCTTCCATATGCTTTGTGTCTCCTGATAATTTATATGCATCCCATGCATTTTTCTTCTCTGCCACAAGTCTCAGTCCATTTGACAACCATTCAGGCCTAAACCTTGAACATTTGTTAATAGGTATGAATCTTTTAGTAGCTTCCACGATTAATTCCTTGAATGTTTCCCACTTAGAATTTGCTGTTGGTAACATCATCAGTTGATCCCACTGTACAGAATTTAAAAACTGTCTGAGAACACTGTAGTCACCTTTACAGAAGCAAAAACCCTTTTCTTTACCCCTGGTGGGATTTACTTAAAGATATAATTACCATATCAGTACACTGTGATCATTGCCACTTAGTGGCAGTGATCCTTTATCTGCAAATTCTTAATACACGAATGATCACTGCTGATAACCAGATCAAGAGTATTACCCTCTCTGGTTGCCTCTTGAACATGCTGCTGCAGAAAACAATCATCCAATAAATCCACAAAAGTCTTACTAGTGTGTGAGTGACCAACCTACAAGTTCCAGTCAATATCTGGGAAGTTAAAATCCCCCATTATAAGACATTCTGATTTACTAGCCCACTCTATTTATCTGTACAATCGTTCATTGTACTCATTCGAGTTATTAGGCCTAAAACACACTCCTGCTCTTATTTTTGCTTTCACAGTGCTTATGTCACATCAAACTGACTCAACAGTGCACTGTTCAACTGGATACACTTCTTTTGATTTTATGTTTTTCTTAATTAACAGAATAACCCCTCCTCCCTTCTTATCCTGTCTATCCTTTCTTTACAAATTGTACTCCCCAAATTCCAATTCTGCATTCCTAAGATGTGGTGTCACATCTCTGATGTGACACCACATCTCTGATATCCCAACAATATCTGCCTCTGATGTCTTGACCAACACTTCAGATCATGTACTGTTCCAGAGAGTTCAGCAAACATTTCATAAATTGAACCTTTTTTTAGGCTGTGATGCGTTGGAGAATTGCCCCCCCCCCCATCAGTTCTTCCCCGAGTCACAGCACTCCTGCCACTTTGTGCCCGTTGCTTTGCTGCTCTAGTCTGGAGCATGATAGTTTAAAATAATGAGATCAAAAAATTTAATTAATTGTCAATACTACACTATCTAATAGAATCCTAAATGCAGTGATGTGTATTACGCTATATATTTTTTCCTTAGAGCTACCTAGTTACCACAATTAAAAATTTGAATTCCCTACCACTCTCTATACAAAAACAATGGCTGCAAGATTCGAACGAAACAACAGTTTTACATATATTAAGTATAATCTACAAAAACTCTTATCTAAATTAAAAATAACAATTATCCAGCGTAACTAGAACTATAAGGCTACTTATAAAGTACAATATAAAATAGCAATTAGGTAAATGAAATGGCAAACACTTATCGCTTTTACGGAGCCTGTAATTCACATATATTTTATGTTTACATTTAGCATTGTCCGCAAGTGTCAGAATGATGATGGAAAGGTCGAACTTAAAAAAGAAGAAATTTCAGTCATTGTGCCAACATCACAAAGAGAGAACCCTGCTTTAAAAGCCCCAGGTAAGAATAATTAATTAATTTCTTAATTAAGATATTTAATGTTCTGTTTGCTTGTCCAAAAATAAAATGAAGAAATGTTTCTTGTGAGCTGTTAAATTTGAATCAACTTATATGTTAAATATATAAGTTGATTCAAAAATGGAGGTTTATTCATTGCAGTTCTGGAATTACAGTTTTATATATTTTCCAGTGTGTTGAATTGAAAGTAAAATTTAGAAAGCACTGCAAATGTACGTGAGGCTCATGAGATTATTTTGTCTCCATTTTGGCTACCACTTTCAAAGAGCACAAATTTCTTCTTTATATAATTTTAATATATAATTATTATATCAATATATATGATTTACAGTAAAGTATCTCCCAAGTTTAAAGTTTATAAATGTATTAAATGCAATCAACATGTGCTGAGAGTGTTAAAAACAGGTATAATTAAAAGTGGAGTTTTTATGCTCATATGTTATTGATTACTGAAGTAACTGCCTGTGGCACTGCTGCATGTAAACAGAAATAGTGATACACTGGTGCAAAAAGAGCACATTATGTTGGGCACATTTATGTCTGTATTTCCAAATTTTACTAATTTGATTCAGTATACGAGACATATAGCAGAAGTTGTCATGAGAATTCTTGAAAGTATAGCTTTCCCTTTAATATACATTAATGGAAGAGCTTTACTTCTACATTCCAAAGCACTTGACTTATGCAAGGTCTAAATCTGTTTATTTCCAGTTAGAAATCATGTACAGCTGGAAACTAGGTGTTTTATGGTATGTTTCTATCACTTCATCAGTGATTGCTGTTGTTACTTCACAGTTACAAAGAACAGAAAGGCCAAAGTTTTTCCATTCTCTCTCTCTCTCTCTCTCTCTCTCTCTCTCTCTCTCTCTCTCTCTCTCTCTCTCTCTCTCTCTCTCTCTCTCTCTCTCATATTAAGCATATACATGTAGTGATCTAAAAAAAGTTGTACCTCACTTGTGTTGGGAAATCACGTTTTTGCACTGTTAGCTGATCATAGCATGTTTTTGTAGTGTGAATGGAATGGTTGTATTGTTTTTAAATGTATAACTTAGCATTAGCATAGTAGAGGCATACGATGCAAGAAAGCAAGGTTATGCAGCATCAGCCAAAAAAAAAAAAAAAAAACCTCCCATTTCATCCCTCCATTTGTTCCAAATACCTGTCCAGCTCAGCCTTAAATTTATTTAGGCTATTAGCTTCCACAACAAAAGATGGAAGCCTGTTCCACCAATCAACTACCTGCTGGCTAAAGGCAAATTTCTGCACATCTATTCTACAACTATCTTTCCTCAATTTGAAACTGTGTCCCCTCAGGTCCTTAGTCTGAGCAAGACGAAGAATCCCATCAGCAATCAGATCACCTTGCAGGTGCCTACTCTCCAGGTGCTGCAATTTGCAGAACTTAAGCCTTTCTTGGTAAGAGCACCCCCTTTGTACCCCCTCACCAATCTTGTTGCCCTTCTTTGTACTCGTTCTAGCAACTCTACATCCTTCCTAAAATGAGGCCTCCAGACCTGTACACAGTACTCTAGGTATGGTCTGACCATTGCCTTGTATAACGAGATTATCACCTCCCTGTCCCTGCTAGCAGGGAGGTGATAATAGAAGTGAAAAGTAAATAACAAATTATCTTGTTATTTACTAGTTAATTTAAATACTACTATTAACTATTACAGTTAGTTAATACTAAATTAACTATTAATATAAAAAAGTGATTGTTTTCTCATTATTTCACCCTACCTCACAAAGTAATATTCACTGAAATGTTTTGTAATGCCTTATTTATTGCCCCCTGGATTTCTAATAAAAATTGAAATGTAAGATATATTTTCATGTATCTTCTATGATTTAATGAAATAAACAAATATCACACTTAATTCACACTATCGTAGGCGCCTCCGTAGCCAGGTGGGAAGGAGCAGCAGTGCATAGCACACGCTTCTTGATTAGACCGGGGGTTCGAGCCCGTCACCACCAAATACGGAGGATGCGGAAAGGTCAGGGAATGACCACCACATATCCCGGAGCAATATGGCCTTAGTTGCTAATGCTCCTAAAAACCAAATAACAAACAAGCAACTCACACTATTGTATACAGTTCAGTGCAATAAAGTAAATATAAGTTTTTATAATGTACTTATTTCCTCCAAGATTTTAATAACAGTTCAGAAATAACACATTTCACATTTTCTATTTAATATAATAAGCAAATAGTAATAATTTATGATTTATATATTTAGTAAACCGATATAAAATTGATCTCATTAAAAAGTAACTACTTAATATGCGTGAAATAAGAACCAAGAACATTTCTTTTGCCCATTTATTCATTCGCAAACAACATCTAGTGCTTCAGCTACAATGTATGGTATATGGGTAGCCTATGTGATCTCTGTGTGTGTGTGTGTAGGGGTGAAGGAATTAAAATTTCTGAATTTCTCTTTGTTCAATTTTAATGAAATTTGGGATGGTTTAATATATCTAAAGGAACCAAATATAAAATTTTATGAACATCTTTTTGAAGACTAATATGTGACAATTCCTTAAAAAAAGAGGGAGAAAGAGAGAAAGGAAATATGTATTAAACTGTTTTTATATGAAATACTGTATTATTTACCTTCACTTGCTTCGTAATTATTCTATATTTAAAATGTATAATATTGTTCACTTGTCAACTTGCTTGTTTTTACAAAGCCACGTGTTTAATTTACATTGTGTGGTTATTCTTATTGATTAACAACAGATTCACTATACTGAGGCAAGTTACTCTTAAGCCAATACCACTGACCTTTGAATTTTTGGCAGCTAACCTATTAATGCTGCAAGCTTAATGATAGCTCAATGATATTTGGAGTGAAGGGTTACAAAAAATGTAACACTTCATCCCCCCCACCCATCCTTTTCTATATGTCATTTAAACTTTATTTTACTTGATTGGCTTTCATGTAAGTTTATATCAATTAATGAGGATATACTACATTAAGTAATGGATTTTCCTTAAACCTTAATTATATCACTTAATTAACCAAATGTGAAGCCTGCTGTTTAACTCTAAAAATGAAGTTAATATATAAAATAGTTTATTAAAAAAATAAGAGATTACCTCAATCTTTTTCATGGAATGCTTCCACTCAATTCTCTCCAAATGTAATGAATAAAATAAGATGAAAAAAATGGATTTCTGGTCTTTTTTTTATGCATACGTCAATACAAATACAGGTAGTTCTCGTGTTACGAGTTCCTGGGTTTACGGGGTTTCTTCCCCCCCCCCCAAGTATCAATAAAATCGAAAATATTAATTGCAAAAACTGAATGTTAAGCATTCATAAATACCGCATTTCAAACCACACGTGTAGCTATACAATACAGTGTATCCCGCTTAATGATATTAATCCGTTACCATCGTATCACGAAAATATTGTAATGTGAACCTAATAACACATTGATTTTTGGTAATTCATTCCATGACCTCAGAAATTCAAATTTTCGCTAT
The DNA here is from genome assembly GCF_048544385.1 of Mastigoproctus giganteus. Classification (NCBI taxonomy): domain Eukaryota; kingdom Metazoa; phylum Arthropoda; class Arachnida; order Uropygi; family Thelyphonidae; genus Mastigoproctus; species Mastigoproctus giganteus. Next base: position 141,511,119 of record NC_143583.1, read on the forward strand.
ATAACTCCCCAAAAGGTAGTTTTTATAGTGTAAATTGTAGGAGTTACCAATTCTAATCATTAAAATGCACTACACTTTCATCATCATATGTTCCGTTATAAGAATCAGTTTTGAACGCCTTTGTGATATTTTTCTAAAGCACATTTCCGGAGATCACGACCATAAAACAATTTATACTTTTCGGTTTATTGTGCTTTTCTGTTACTGCAAGCAATTATAAACGGGTAGTAAACTCGATCTTCTTGCATTTGTGAAAATACCGATAGCTGGAATTGTGTCCCACCACCACCAAATACGGAGGATGCGGAAAGGTCAGGGAATGACCACCACATATCTTGGAGCAATATGGCCTTAGTTGCTAATGCTCCTAAAAACCAAATAACAAACAAACAACTAACAAACATAATAACGTAAAACAACTGGGGTTTTACGTTATTATGGTGAAATGTGTTTTTCCCTTTACTGAAATCTTCAATCGTATAAAAAGCTTAAAAAATTTTTCAGAATCTTCTCTTCATTCCTTTTTTTTTTTTTTAAGCTTCGTAAACTTATTACTCCGCAGCAATCGTGTTAGTTGCAATTTGTGCATTCCATTAACAAATGCTTCTGCATCTATTGAAATTTATAAAGAAAAGAGAAGATTATCTTGGAAACAAATGCCTCTTGAAGCATTTCTGAAGAAGACGACTCCTTGTGCAACAAACTAACAAGTGCCGAGCCAGTAATGAGTGATCAATGAGTGTGCATTTAGTCGATGATGATGATGAAGAATAAACATTCTTTAACATTTGTAAGTCATAAATAATTTCCCTATTATTATAATTTGTTTGATTTTACAGGCTATGTTTTCATTTCTTTGGATAAATCAATCATTGTTTAAACATAAACTAATTAGCTAACTAATTTCATTGTTGATAACGTAACCCCTATTTTTAACCTTATGTCTATAGGAAATAAATTCCTGCTTTACGAGCACATGCTAGGAACAAATTAACTCGTAAGGTCGAGAACTACCTGTAATCTCTCTATTTTAAGAGCCACGCACAAACACCTCGCGATATTCCCATCCTGTGAACACGGCAATCAGCTGAAAAGCATGGTCTGCTTAAGGAAGGGAAACAGCTGTGCATTTTGTTTAATTTGAGTATTCATCATCCAAATTTTAATTGTGATTTTAATAGTGATTTTAATTATTTATTATCGGAAGCAGTTTTAATTATTTATTCTGACAATGTCTTCTCACACTCATGGTCTTGCTGCGGTGGTTTGATGTGTTTCGGGGTCGAGTTGGGGCTCTCGGCTTTCGATTCCGTTGCGCGTCAAATTTGGTCGTATTATAAGCCCCTATGAGTGAGGGAATTCATTAATCGTTTTTTTTCATCTTATTTTATTCATTACATTTGGAGAGAATTGACTGGAAGCATTCCATGAAAAAGATTGAGGTAATCTCTTATTTTTTTAATATATTAAAAAACCGTGGAAATTATTGAGCCTTGCAGCTCTGAAATTTTTTAATAAAATAGTTTAATGCAATCTGTTATAAATAGAAAAAATATTGCTCTCAATTGAACTTCAATAGATATACAGTTGCACATTAGTGGGATTTAGAATGACTAGATTTGAGAATCCAGCTAAGAACTTATTTCTGTTAATAACACGAATATTTCATGATAAACTAATTTGTCATCTAAGCATAATGTTCACAACCTCTCCCGGTTTTTTTGATCGTATGTAATGCAACTATATATATACAGTCAGTCATCGTATAGCATGATACTTGTTCCTAGAAACCCTCATGCAATACAAAATCATCTAATATAAACAGGCCCTATGGGAAAAATAGGGTTAGGTGCCGACCACCCAAGATTGAACACACATTTGTAACCAAAACATTACCAAACACAATAAATAATCGTAATAAAATACTTGCATATTTCATTACGACTGTTACGTAATAAAATATTGCTAATGCTTTTGCTTCTATCATAAGCAGACTTGTTCTTTGTTTGATTTTCTATCCAAACAGATGACAGCCATTCCATCTCTTCCAATTCTTTGTCTCTTGATCTAATGGATTTTAATTACACTTTGAGTTGTTCCTGCTATGAAAGTTGTTTTTATTTTCTCTGCATTCTTTCTAATTCTTGGTGTTGCCTCATTTAGGCCTGTAGCACGTGCAATATCACGTGGTCTTTCATTTTGCTCAAAGCATTTCACAATTTCATATATATTTTTTTCTATCAACAGAGGCAGACCATAAGCCTTAGCGAGGAAACCCCAGTGGGCTGGAAACCAATGTGATTTTGGCCATAAAGGCTAGTATGAGGCCCGTGACCGCCAAATACTGAGGATGCGGAAAGGTCAGGGAATGACCACTGCATATCCCTGGAGCAATATGGCCTTAGTTGCTAATGCTCCTAAACACCAAATAACAACAGCTAGTATGAGGCCACTACAAATTTTCCTGGGTAAGAATTTTTTTACCCAGTCCACCTCTGTTTATCGATATTGCTTTTCTTTTTCTCTCTGAATCTGTAGTATCTTCACCGGGATGCTTCCTTTTTACTCATTTTTAAGGAATAAAGCACAGTTACAAAATGAGGAGTCATGTTTGATACACATAAACAAAGCTGCACATGTGTAGCAACTGAATAAACAACACCATAAAGGCAAAGACACACTATTAACACCTCACTAGCTCACATTTTACTAAAGCACATTTCTGGGGTTACTGCCATAAAACAATAAAAACAATTTCCAGTTCCATTGAATAGTAAATTCAATCTAATTGCATTTGCGATAATACTGATAGCTGGAATTGTGTGGGTTTTTACGTTATTATGGTGAAATGTGTTTCCCCTTCACTTATATAAAAAACATAAATACATTTTCTGAATCTTCTCTTCATTCCTATCGTGCTGCGTTCAGTTGGGGCGATTCCACCTTCTACTGCCATTTCTTGTAAACACAAAGGCGAATCGTGCATAAGCGAATTCGGTTCGTGTTATGTACGATATCGTTCCCCTATTTATAAATCATGTAGGATCGAATTCGTGTAGCACGTGTTATACGAGGACTGACTGTATATATAGAACAAAATCAGTATCACAAACATCAGTGGCTGCATTAATGCATAAACCACTGCATGCCGCTTATAATAAATTAAGATAAAAATAAATAAAACAAATGCAAGTAGTATGGCAGACTAGTAGAATGAAAGTAAAATAAACCATATATAATAAAACAAAAAGGAGGGTAGAACAGAAAGGGTATTGCAGAAGGAATGCTCCTAAAATAATTTAGAAAAGCCAAAATATGATACCAAATAACAGAAATAATTTAGAACATACCAATTAATTAAAATTTAGTCGATAATCAATATGCTAACGCATGCTCATACTGTCCTCTATAGCCTAATTTTTCGCATATATTCTGGTTCAGCAGTGACTTTGTCAGTGGTATGGTGTTGCCATGTGAGTGCTAGGCTTTATTCTATTATAATTTTTCACTGCATAAGGGCCACCATTATTCAAATCATTGCATTTGCAGATCATTCAGTGTATCGTTTTGTCTATGCATGGATTTATCTAATGTTCGAAATGCAGAGATTCCCTGATCATTAATAGCCTTGTGGTCCTCTGTCGAGATGGAGCATAATGATCAGTCTATTTTATTTAATTTTTATTTATAGTTTTGTTAGTCTGGTGTTGTAGTTATTGTTATCTCCACTTTTAGTGATATTTCAGATAATTTGGACCTGGTGCTATCAAGTGGGCACTGCATAATTTTAGTTATATTATATATAATATAATGACCACCCTGTATATTATATTATATACAGGGTGATCATAAAGTCCTGCACCGGTTTTAAATTTTAATAACTAAAGTTATACAAATGATAGAACCATTTAGTAAAAATTATATGAAAGTTCAAGTCCAAGTTTTTTATATAATAATTTCATCCGTGATGTAAATCTTATTTTTCTTTTATTGTATTTATATTTTATCAATTTCTCTTTTATTTGCAGATATTAAATGACCCCAAATGGTAACTGTTGAAGAAAACATTAACTGCGTGCTTTGGCTTGCAGAGTTTAAATCAATACCAGCCGTGAGAAGAATGTTCACTACTCATTATAAAAAAGATGTATCCCAAATTAGTCAACAATGATGGTGGCTATGTTGAAGTGTGATAATTAAAAACTGCATTAAGAATAAAACTTTGACTTGAACTTTCATATAATTTTTTACTAAATAGTTCCATTATTTGTATATCTTTAGTTATTAAAATTTAAAACTGGTGCAAGACTTTATGACCACCCTGTATATAATAATGTAAATTTAAAGTAATTCTCATTGAATAATCTTGATGGACTTAAGATATAATCTGGTTTTGTATGGTGGCTAGCTACCCTTGGAGAAGTATTAAAAAAGTGTTGAAGGTTGAAAATTGCAGTTTTTTGAGGTTCTGCTATACATAGAAATAACAATAAACAAATTTCTTTAGGTATTTATGGTTCTTTTTTTTTTTCCCCTGTTCTATAGGTGCAAAATTGTTAAAACTAAAAGAACAGTTGTGGACTAAAATTGAGAAAAAAAGAAAGGAAGCAAGAGAAAGAAGAAATAAAATTTTTAGGTTGGATAATGAAGAACTACAAGATGGGGATCAGTCTGATGAAGTTGACAAGGAGGAAGAGGAAGCAGAACTTACTGAAGAAAGTGAAGAGGAGGAAGAAGAAGACGAGGAGGAAGAAGACGAAGACGAGGAGGAGGATGAAGAAGAGGAGGAGGAAACTGAATTTCACACAAAAAGACATGAATTTTTGGATGATGAAGCAGAAGAGGATGGCGATGATGATTATTATTATGAAGATGAGGGAGACAATATTATGGAGGATACGTTTAAGCCGAAAAACCGTAGAAGCAGAATTTACAACGATGATCATATTTTTGATAAAAATAAGTATCAATTTAATCCACATAATGATAAAGAAAGTAAGTAATTAATGTAAAATTTAAAAAGTTTGCATTTGTATATTCATTGTGGTTTATTTTGAACGGCAGTGCAGTGCTTTCATTTATTATTCCTTCCAGAGTGAAATAATACAGTCAGTCCCTATGTTGCACATTATTCCCTATAGGTAGCAAATTCTGTCATATCAGTTTTACTTCTGCATTTTCTTTTTTTGCCGTTATTGAATTTTAGTATAGTATGTCTCATTAAGTATGATTTGTTAATTCATTTTAATTTCTTGGGAGAAAGGCATATGTGAGATTAACAATTAAAGATTAAAGACATACATGGAATAAGATACATTAGCACAATTTTTATACTATAGAGAAGTATAAAAATGAAATGAATTAATCTAATAAGAAATTAAACAACACTGCACTCTACATAAATTTTAAAGGCAAAACCTGATAGAATATTATTGAAACAAGCTGGAAAGAAAACTTTATGGAAAACATTCCAGTAACCCAACCATTTAGAGGCCAGTTTTGACGATGTTTCAAAATCCTTGTGGATATCGTTTTCAAGTCTGAAGTCCCTCATTGGCATCAGGGTGAGCGGGCAGGTTGTATTTTGCTGTTTGGTCAATATTTTCATTTCTGAAGGATAACAGGACACCATACTTTTGGAATTGCAGAATTGTTTGGAATCAGTTCCAAGAAGTTTTGAAAGGAACACTGGAAAAGCCTTAGAAGGAATCTTCAAGATTCTTCTCCAGGTTTCTCAATAGTTTGCCGATCCTTTAAAAGGTGGCATTACCAGCGGGGCAGTTAGTTCTGTGCGGGCTTTTGTGATGTTGAGTGTATCTCCATATATGGTAGTGTGCTTTAATTGTGGTGAAGTGACTATAATCACAACAATGAATTGTAATCATTGTGGGTGACTGAAATAAAATAAAGAACAGTGTTAATTGTATACCAGTTGTTTTTAATCAGAACCCTGTTTCGTAACAATATTTTTTAACCTTGGCTTTTGACATTATTTTAAAGTATTTTACCCTCAGATAATGGCTGCAGGAGAAAAGAGGTTGAGTTACACTATTGGATATAAACTAAACATAATAGATCACACAAAAAAAACATGGTAACAGACCTGTGGAAAGGTTTTGTGGGCCACCGCCTATAGAAAAAAAAATATATGCGTCTGGCGGAAGCGAGAAAAAGAACTTCAAGCTTTTAAAAAAAGTAAACATAACCTTCATCGTCCTGCCCCACATTGGCCAGAATTTGAAGATGTAAAAAAGTGGGTAGTAGGTGAAAGGAATTTAGGAAGAAGTGTTTCTAACAAAATGATTATACATAAGGCCAGGATATTAGCAGAAGGACGAGGAATTCCGAATTTTTCTGGAACAGAAGGTTGGTGTTACTGTTCATGCAAAGGCAGGGTTTATTAATGTGTACAAAAACATCAATTGCAAAAAAAAAATTGCCAAAAAGAAAAAATATTGGAATTCCATAAATTTGTAATAAAGGTACGAAAACGAATTTCTTTTGGACTATATGGACGAGGTCCCATTAACTTTTGATGCAGTATCCAACAAAACTGTGAAAATCAAAGTATCTAAAATGGTGTCAATAAAAACTACCGGGCATGAGAAAACATATTACACAGTACTTTTGGCCTGCTGTGCTGATGGTACAAAACTACCCCTATTTTGAATATTTAAAAGAAAAACGTCACCTAAGGAAAAAATTCCAGAAGGTGTATTTGTTCATGCTCATCCAAAAGGATGGATACATGAATCTGGAATGAATTTATGGCTCCAAAAAAATATGGACAAGGCATCCTGGTGGTCTCTTAAGGAAACTATCTCTTCTCATTTGAGACCAGTTCAGAGCCCATAGAACTGAAGTCATTAAAAAGAGGGTGAGGGAATTGAATACACAGGTAGTTGTTGTTCCTTGTTGCTGGTAGTTGTTGACAAGCCAATTGCAGCCTTTGGATGTGTCCATAAACAAGCCATTTAAACAAAATATGAGAGAACAGTGGAACAAATGAATGGGAGAACCCAATCATGACCTCACACCCACAGGAAGAATGAAGAAACCCACCATTGCACAGGTGCATGAATGGGTTAAGGAATCTTCGAGAAATATAAGTGGTAAAATAATTATAAAGTCTTTCAAGCAAACTGGAATTAGTAATGCCCTTGATGGCACTGAAGACACTGCGTTATTTGAAAATAGTGATAACAACATTAGCGAGGAAGAGTTTTTAGGATTTGAAGACTATGGTTTTTTTTTTTGGTTTTCAGAATGACTGAACTTTCCCTTTGCAGAACACTGTTTTTTCCCATTCCCTCACTGTCTTTTTGTTCATTTTCAATTCTAGTGGTAGTTTGCTTCATATAAAATATTTTCTAATGTAGCTAAGATTCTTTTATTTCTCTTTTAAATTGCTGTATTGGTGAATTAATAATAATAATTAAATACTGTATTATTATACAGTATTAGTATTTTTTTTGCTGTTCTGATCACATGATTTAAGATAATCTTTTTTTGTACTATACACATTAGAATAAATATTAAATGCCTAAATGCACTAAAACTTTTTTTCCTTAATTCTTCTTTCTAAAATGGGGGTGTGTCCTCTATGCCCATGCATCTCATATGCCGTCAAATACGGTATATCAGTCATAAAGCCATGTATAGTGTACTCTCTTAAGTTTGTATGTGGATGAAGTTTGTTGCCATTTTACAAGCATTTGACAAATTTTGGAAGCTTTTCATCTAAAGATCATTTTATGGTATGTTATACAGTGTATCCTGGTTAATTAGATATTGCATTTTTTTCAAAATGCAGTGTATATCAAAGTCATTCTCCAACCAGGGATATAGGATTTTATGTACCTTTTAATATGGATTTATTTGAACTATGACTATAGTGAAATTTAGAAGTTTGAACTTAGTCCTGTAACATGTGAATAAGTCTAATTTGAAAAGACTGTTGAAGCCACCTACTGTCAATTATCATTATAATGAAATCAAAAGAAGTTATAATGAATAAGCATGACATGCAGGCTGGTATGCTTATTTGATAAATGACATTTCTTTTTATTAACATTAGTACGTGCAATAAATGTATATCTATTGTAGGAGTTCATTCTCCAGCTGCATGTGCTACCATTGTTTTACCATCATACATCAATGAATCCAATAACATAATTTGGGGGCTTATTGCACAAATTCTTTTGGAGCTCACCTCATCAGTGGCAAAGTGATGTGTCAAATTGTTACCAGTGTCATAAGAGGAGGATACTTTACTTTTATCTATGTAGGGTTGTTAAAAAATTTGCAAGCAGTATGTGAATTTATTTTTGATTGGAGCTATTATGTGTACATATGTAAGGCATGCTTCATTCTTGCTGTTGGAGATGTTTTCCCTCTGAATTTGCATTATGGCAGATTTTTGTAGCCTAGTAGACTGGACTTGTCTGTAATGGCAAACTTATAAATCAAATTTTTTCCAGGTATTCCCTTAAGGATATCTGACTTTTATGCTTTTAACTTTTGTTCCTTGTAGGGTATCATTTTGGGCCATTGTTAAAAATTTCCAAATAGTAAATGACTATTTTAATTTCAATCAGTGTTTTACTGAGAAAGTTTGCTTCATTCTTGCTCTCAGAACTGATTCTCCTTCCACACATGTTATGGCCCTGATTCACAGCAAATTTTTGAAGTCCACTGCACTCATCAGAAATGGCAAAGTAATTACAATTCACAGTGTAAAATTTTTACTAGGAAACATTTAGGAAAGAGGAAGCATTTTTTATCTTTTGTTCCTCTATGCACATATTCCATTGGGTCATTGGAACCTGACATTCTAATTGGAGGTGTTTTATATCCAAAAAGTCAGTTTCACTTTCCAGTGGCTGATCTGATTGCATCAGATCAGCCACTGTGTCACAGTGACAAATTTTGACTAACAGTCCAAGAGTCAATAACAAAAAGTAAGTGAATTTATTGGATAATAAGTTTTTTTTTTTATTCCTTGTTGAACATTATTTTGTAAAAATAAGTGATTCTAATCACTTCCAGATTTACTTATGATGTGACTACTGTCAAGAGTAAAGGGGAAGACTTTTGCTTTCATAAAGGAGACTACAGTGGTCTCAGCAGTTTTTAAATTCTGTATGGTGGAACTGATGATGTTACCAATACTAACTGGAAAGCATTCAGGGACGTAATTGTGGAAGCTACTAGGCTTTTCATACTAATAAATAGTTAGTACTCAAGTCTTAGACAAATTCATGTTAGGTGAACTAATAAGACTAATGGCAAAGAAGAAAAATGCATAGGATGCATATAAATTATCAGGTAATACAGAAGTCTACAGATAGATTCAAATTAGTCTGCAGTAAAATCATAAAGTCGGTTAGGCAAGCTAAGGCACATTACAAGGTGTCTTTACTTATGTAAACACTAGAAGGAAGGGGTGAATTATATTGGTCCACTTGATATCAATAGTTTAACTGTTTATGATCTTGCCCAGGTTGCTGGTGGACTAAATAGGTATTTTGCATCTATATTCACACGCGATGAATTCTTTTGGGAAAGGAATGCCAGAGTTTTATCATATTCTAACAAGGAGCTAAATGATTTTGTGATAACTGAGTGGAAAGTGAAAGAGAAATTGTTCAAGCTACGTATAAAAAAGTACCCGGGTTGGATAGGATCTATCCAATTATATTAAAGATGACAGCACAGGAGGTAAGCAAATCCTTAGCTATAATTATGAAAACACCTTTGGATTCAGAGGGTGACATGAGTAATTCCAGACCTGTTAACTTGACTTCTGTTCCAGGGAAAATAATGGAGTCAATGGTTAAAGAAGTAATGCAGGACCAGCTAGACAGCAATGCATTATACTGCAGTCATAGCATGGATTTTTTAAGGGGCAGCCTTGTGTGACAAATTTGATTGGATACTGCGATGCAGTAACAAATAAACTGGATTGAAAGGGATAATTTTATAATACAGGTGCTTCCCTATTTATGATTGAGTTAGGTTCTGACACACTGTTTGTAAGTCAAATTTGTTCATAAATAGAAATTATTGCATTATTGTGCTGAAAAACCAAGTGAATGTTACTATATTATTGCATAAAAAGTTACTCAAATTGTTAAAAAAAATGAAAGTTGTTAAAGTAAAAATCACATTATTTTAAATTGTGTTAAATAAGCATGAATAATTTAAATTTAATCACTGTCAGAAGAATTGTGGAAAGGTGAGGAAGATGCTTCTTCAAAAGTTGGCCCAATAACATCTAAAGATGATGATATTGGATCTACATCTTCCTGTTTCATATCAGTTCTATTGAAAAAAAGTGAAGTTTTCATTGTGGCCTTCTCTTCATCATAAATAACTTTGTAACAAGACATTACCGGTATTTCCTTGAATGGTTTGAGCATGTTCAATGCTGATGGGATTCTTCCTTGCTCAGAATAATTGCCTGAGAGGGCATAAATTCAAAAATGGAGAAAGACAGATGTAGGATAGATGTGTGGAAGTTTGCCTTTAGACAGCAGATGGTTGATTGCTGGAACAAACTTCTGTCTGTCGAAGTTGATAGCTTAAATAGATTCAAGGCAGAACTAGACAAACATTTAGAGCAAGTGGATGCATGAAATGAGAAGGGGTTTTTTTTTTTGGCTGATGCTGTATAAACTTTCTTTCTTGTATCATATGCCTTTACTAATACTAATGCCGGCAGTGTGGATGTGTAGGGTGTGTGTGTTTGTTCTGTTGAGTGTTTGCAGGCATGAGGCATAGAATGAGTTTGTTCACTGCCCCCTGCCTCCCATGCTTCACCACTTGTAGGTGCACCAGGGTTCACATTGCACTGACGATATGCCCAGGAAGAGGTTCCTCCAGGGAGAAGCCTCCTCCTGGGTCCCCCCCCCCCCCAAAAAAAAAAAAAAAGTCAAAGCAAAAGGAAGGTTGTATGTCAGTGGGAGAAGTCAGGTTTCAGGGAGAGGAGGAGTAAAGTTTTAAGCTATAGGGAATGGAAGAGACCCAGCACTGACACAATTTCCTAGAAGCAGTCATCACAAAATGGAGGACCACCATCAGGGTTGAGAATATCACGCCCACACTGATTCCCATCAGAAGAGGTATCTTCCAGGGAAGTGCCCTGAGCCCACTATGGTTCAGTGTAGCACTCAACCCCCTCTGTCAACCATGCTCAATAACAGCAAGTACAGATATATCCTAAAAGGGAGAAAGAACCTGTACACCCTCTCTCATCTGATGTACACAGATGACGTGAAACTCTATGCTGCAACTGGGAATCAACTCCAATAGCTACTTGGGATCACTGAAGAGTACTTACTGACATCAGAATGCAATTTGGCATAGACAAATGTAAGAACCATGGATTGCATCAAGGACATTCAGTTGGATAAAACTGCTGAAGACCGATGAAGAGATTGAAGCCATGGCAGAGACCGCATCTGGAGATAATGTGGTCTTACTAGTTAGAACACAAGGAGATCAATGCCCCCCAACTGAGAAATATCATCAGACACTGAGAAGCCTGCTAAAATCAAAGTTGAATGACAGGACTGTGGTCACAGCCATAAACGCTTTTGCAGTTCCAGTACTAATGTACTCCTTTGGGATTGTCGATTGGACTAACATTGAGCTGGGGGGATTATAAAATCAACCAGGATAATGATGACCACACCACTCGAAGTCGGTCATAGAGAGATTAACCATAGCCTGGAAATGAGAGAAGGGATTGCTGACTTCATAGAACAAGAGAAGAAGGCAATTAAGAATGTGCACAATTACTTCCAGGAAAATACAGTGCCAATCTACCAAGCCATAAGAAAGATAAACAAACGGCACACAGTGCTCAACCTTATCAAGGAGACCCCACTCACACCAACGAAAGAAACAAAGACAGGAAGATGGGTGAAGAAAAGTCCTCCATCAAGACTACATAGATAGGATGGTTTCTAATGCTTGTTTCTTGGAAGGGAAGCTCTTCCCCAAGACTGAAGGATTCATGCTTGTCATCCAAGACCAGGTAATGAGCACCAGGAACTGTAGGGAATACATTGCCAGCAACCCTGAAGTGACAGATAACCAATTTCAATGTCACCTGGCCCCAGAAACAATCCAGCACATCATCATGGGGTGCAGGGTGATCACCCAGATGAAATGAACTCATAATATATACCAGGATAATATATTAGAAGCTAAGGCAAAAATGCCAGTCAATCAAAGAAAGTGTACCGTATTACAGGTATAAATTCATCCCAGGCCTTACGAGAGACCCCTACTCACAAACTATAGTGGGACCTTGCCATAACAATGACAAGATCCCACATAACTGACCAGTCATAACTCTTATAAACAAAGAAGGAAGTGGCTACCCACCTGATCAACATAGTTTCCACAGCAGCTACCTACAGGGAAAAGATCAGGAGGTACACAGACCTAAGAGAGGAAGTCAAAGTTGTTGTTTGGTTTTTATGAGCATTAGCAACTAAAGCCATGTTACTCCAGAGATATGCGGTGGTCATTCCCTGACCTTTCCGCATCCTCCGTATTTAGTGGTCACGTGTTCAGGAAGTCAAAGAAATTTGGCATGTGGACAAGTAATGACCATCCCGATCACCATGTCATGCACATGATGTTTTAATTGTGGCAGTTAATTCTATTAACTGTTTCATTTAAAACAACATGTGGGTTATTATTACTACTATTAGTTTTGTTAGTGCACTTGTACACGTTAGTGGTTGATACTACATGTTAGTGATACTTATTATATATTATTGTTAATAATGCCACGTACAGTAAATACAACATCAGAATGCAAATACCATAAAATAAATTTTGCTATTTCACAAAATATTGGTATGTGGATTTCCAAAAAAACTCACATGCCAGATCAAATACATGGATAAATATGCAGTTTTGGTCCATACACATGCTGTTTTAATTGTAGCAGTTCATTCTATTAACGAACAATAATAATAACTCACATGCTGTCTTAATTGCATGTGAGTTATTATTATTACTATTAGTTTTGCTGGTGCATTTCTTGTATATGTTAGTGGTTGAAGGAAGGGTTTGAGGACCACAGTCCAGATCTCTTGTGCAGATCTATTTGATAATGGAAATGACACCATGAAAAGTTCAGCATTGTATAACTGTGTCCTCTGTAACAGCATAGTGGTTTTGCCACTTGTCAGTCATTTGGAGGGGGCTGGACTCGAATAGTGACGGAGACTGAAGGAATTTTTATGGGCCTCTTCACTTTCAGCTGTAGCTAGCTGATCTCAGGCTGAGGGAGTAGGGTATTCCCCATGAGTTATTCCATGAACTTCATCCCATACAACTGCAAGTTGACTTGTAAACACACACTTATGCAGATATTGTATACTGGCTTATGAACACACACATACACAAAATGACCCGAAATGTTGATGTTCCGTGAACCACTACCACCAGCTATAACTCAGTAATGGTGCTTTTGATCCAAAAGTGCCTCAAATGTTTTTTGCTCTTATTTACATGGAAAACATTCTTATGAAATATTGACTTCTATATTTGAATCAAGCTGTGTAATCTACTGAGTACTTCTTGGTTGGCATGGATTTAAATGCAAGCTTCAAACCAGATATGAACATCTGTTCCATCCCTCTGGTTTTTGGTTTCCATCACCTTGACTATGTCATGGCTGGTGTGCTTTTCCTTGGCATGGCATGAACTCTCTTGTTTAGTTATGGAATAGGAATCAAAATACTGACTCTACTAGTTAATCATCTTTCTTACTGTATGATATAGTAACATTTGTGTATCTATAAATTATAACCTGATCTGCTGCCAGTGGTGGAGTTGGAGGGGGGGGGGGACATCTTCCAGTATTTTAATTTTTCTTTTCCTCAGGTGATTTAAGAGGCATAACCATAATGCTTCTCTCACTTTTCATTAGTCATTCCAGTTGTCATTCTTTATTTAGGATAGCCACTGAGCTTTTTTTTTTTTTTTTTTTTGAAGATTTTAATCTATATAATTATTTGATATCAATTAATTACCATTATTTGTGTTTTGTTTGGTTCTCTTTGTGAAGAAAACTTTGCCTTCTGTAAAAGATTTTAGATTGTTGACTGACTTCATGCTGTTGTTTCTACCCTTTCACATTTTTATGTGGATGATGCATTTTGATAGAAGTAACCTATACAAAAGATGCGCTTAAACTTCAAGATTTGTGAGCCTATCAGAATTGTCTGCTTTTTACACTTGAAGACTGTTGAGGAGTTTTATAAATTATTATTATTATTATTAATAATAATAATGATAATTTTTTGTCATTGGTATTAAAGTTATAAAAGTATGTAGTTAAAATTACGTTCTCTCGCACACACTATTAGGTGTTTTCATGTACTTTGCTGCTTATTGCTAAAGTAAGTTATTTTTGAAAATTCTGGATTCACTTATATATTTCCTTAAGGTATTGGTTTAGAAGAAATAATTTTATTTTAGAATTAAACAAAAAAATATATATATGTAATACAAATTACACTTGGGAAAAACATACATGTAACTGAAAACTAAATTTGGAAATGAAACCTTACTTTTATTACCAAGAACATTATGCACCAAGCTGTCATATAATCATGTCACTTGGAATTTTTATAAAATTCCAAGTTATATATCAAAGTTATTCAACTTATAAAACTGACTACTGTTTGTAAATTCTTCATGGTTCTATATTTCAATTGCCTAGATATCTAGAGTGCAATATTGTTTTGATTGAAAATTATTTTTTTCTGCTGTAGATTCGCTTGAAGTGCAGATCACATCATCCAGTATTACTACCACTGCTAGCACAAGTACTATTACTACTACATCTGCTACTACCAGTGGATGTGTAAATGTAATGGCTGTTAGTAATTCATGCATGAAGTTTGATTGCACAGATTCTTTAACTCCTGCCTGTCGTTCTGAAATCAAGACATTAAAGAAAGGTGAATGGCAATCATCATTAATTGATGTTAATAAGGTATAAATGCTTTCACACATTTCCAAATTAAAAAAAAAAAAAAAACCAACTTAGCTATTGTTAGGTTGCTATTGATTAATCAATTACTATTATGGTCCATTACTTAAAATAGCTTGTAATCTCAGACTAGATAAAATTGCTAATGTGAATATGTGTACATTAACCTTTGATGGCCACCACGACTGTTAACATTTCCAGTTATGAAATATGTTTTCTCCCTGTGCTGGCAGGGTTATTTGTACTGCCATATAACCCCAGGGGCTCACATCTGGTGAGTATGGGCTTGGCACACCCAGGGTCCTGAGCTGGATATCATCATTCTTCTCTTTCTTGGTGATTCCCTTCTACTTCTCTCTCTCTCTCTCTCTCTCTCTCTCTCTCTCTCTCTCTCTCTCTCTCTCTCTCTCTCTTAGGGTATATTTTATTTTTTTTTTGGCTGGTGCAGCATAAGCCTCAGGCTTCCTTGCACCACATAGCTAATAATAATAATCTATTTACTCTTCATATAAACAATCTGAAAAATTTCATTCTTTTCTACCTCTCCCCACTTGGAAGCCTCAGAATATCTTATACTCTATATTAGATGTTCTGTCAATACTCTGTATTTAGATGTTCTGTCAATATCTATTTTAAAAGCCTTTCTGATGACGAAATTGAGAAATTTTTTTTAGAACTACTTTCTGATTTAGAATTCAAATTAATTTTGTCAAATAGTGACAGTAATGTCATTTTCGATCCAAATGATGTGTCTAGTAGCAGCAACAAAGAAATTGACAATCTGTCATTCAAAGATTGTGTGCAAAATTGGAGACTAAGCAATGTAAATGGAAATGTTTTCTCTTTGCAGTTTCCAACTGCAGATTTCTCAAGTAAAGCAAATATTCCAAAGCCTGAACTTGAATTTTTTCAGCTGTTTTTTGCTAATTGTTTATTTGAAGAAATTGTAAAAGAAACAAATAACTATGCCAAGGAAACTCTTTCAAGTAAGGTAGCCTTCGCTGTTCCATGTAGTATGATGGTTTTACACTATATGAAACATATAGCGTGAAACCTGGAACATGTAGTGTGAGCAGTGGTTGGTACACAGGTTCCTCCAGAAGTCCACTTGGTTCAGATCTGAGGTGTTACGAAGTGACTGGAACACTGGATGTCTTCCCTTACAAATGCTTCCATTTGTCAGGACAAGACAACCAGTCACTTTAACACCCCAAACAAAATACGGAGGCATTATGGGCTTTTTTATTTTAGAATAACATCCGTTAGGGAGCTTCCTATAAAAAAAATGCATAATGCATTAGAATTAGTAAAGGCACATGATACAAGAAAGCAAGCTTATATAGCATCAGCCAAAAAAAAAAACCCTTCTCATTTCACTCATCCACTCGCTCCAAATGTTTGTCTAGTTCTGCCTTGAATCTCTTCTAAGACACTTGGAGAACTGTGGCCTGATAACGAAACTTCTGATGATGCCCACCCACACATTGATCCTTCCAACACAGTGGCCAGTCCTTTACTGGATGTTATGGGCTTTTTTTTGTAATTCCTGGTATATATAAAATAAAAATGGTTCTCTGGTTTTGGGAATGAATGACATCAATAAAATTCTCTAACATCTCCAACAAAGCTGTAAAATATAAAAATAAGAATATATATATTTATATTTACACATAGTAATATAAAAAACTTCTTTGGGGGGAGTGCAAATAAAACGATGATTTGCTTGCGCCATCCCAGGATATCTTTGTCAACCTTAAGGTAAGATTCAGTTCTACAATGAATAGGGAATGAAGCTGTATCAGTCTATGATGGAAATATCACACTAACGTCGGAAGGGGGCGCAAGAATATTTGCTGATGCCATCAATGTAGTGTTAGATGGGTTGGAAAACTGCTAGCTTGGGGGAGGGAGGGAGGAACACACAGACTAATAGATTAACAACAGCAGTAAGCAGAGGTCAGAGTGACTCTTGTGATACTTTTATTGGAAATACTGCAGCGTGGAAGGCAAGGTGTTGGAGATTAGAAGCCTTGCTGGGTGTCCTCATGAGACAGGTAAACAAATTTGATGAATTTGAACTACTGGTTATCTCATCAAATGTGGAAACTGTAGGCATATTAGAAACATGGTGCTACTCAAATATGAGGGATGTGGAATTTGAGCAAAATGTGTAGGAGAGAGCCAGGAGGAGGAGAGGGGAAGGAGTTATACTCTTGGCTAAGAAGCACTTAGAATCTAAGGCAGTGCACCCAGTTGAAGTGTGTGGGTGGCCAATGCAATTTTAAATCAGTTTGGTGTGATTCATACACTGGTAAAATGAAGATGAGAGTAGGAATGTGCTATAGGCCAAATTACTGTTTTGAGTGCAATGAATGCTTACTCAAATAAATAGAGTGGACCAATAAACCAGAATGTCTTATAATGTGGGATTTTAACTTTCCACTTATTGACTGGAACTTGTGGGTTAGCCACATGCACAGTCTGAAATTGTCCAGATTTATTGAACTATTCCATTTAGAATTTGTAGCAGCATATTAGACAGGCAAAAAGGGAAAGCAATATTCTTTATCTGATTATCAGCAGTGACTCTTATTACATTAAGAATGTCCAGATAAAGGAACCACTCAGTGGCAGTGATCATGATATATTGATGTGGGATCTACTTAAAGACATAGCTCTAGGGACTTTGCTTTTGCAAAGGCACGCAGTGGTCTTAGACAGTTTTTAAATTCCTAACATCAAATTTGGATGGTATTGCCAACTACAAATATTCTGGAAAGTAATCACGAGCTTTTAAACAAAACTTTAAAAGAAAGATGCTACTATTTATATCAACAAAGATCGTAATCAAGGTTTAGACTTAAATGGATGTCAGATGAATTTTTGAGATCAGTGGCAGTGAAAAGAAATGCATGGGATTATTGCAAATTTTAATTATCAGTGGATGCGAACATCTATATTAAATTCAAACTAGTCTGCAATCAAGTCACTAAGGAGGACGATGGTTAGGCAAGTTAAAGCAAATTATGAGAAGTCTTTGGCTAAGTGTGCAAAGAAAAGCAGCGAAGATTTTTTGCTTATGTTAACACTAGAAGGAAAGGGACAAACCACATTGGCTCACTAAATATGAGTGTCATAACTGTTGATGATCCTATTCAGATTGCTGACAAACTAAATAATTATTTTGTATCTATATTTACATATGAAGAAGTTTTTAGGGATGGAATATCAGAAGTAAACCATTCAGAAGTAACTTGTCCAAGTTATACCTGGTAGCAAAATGATTTTGTGATAACTGAGATGGAAGTGGAAGAGAAATTAGTAGTGGCAAATGACAAGAAAGCAAGCTTAAGCAACATCAGCCAAGAAAAAGCACACTTCCCATATTACCTGTCCATCTCTTCTAATAGTTGTTCTGGATCTTCCTTGAATTTATTAAAACTACCCACTTTCACAGCATGGGATGATAGCTTGTTCTAACAATCAACTACCTGCTGGCTGAAAGCAAATTTCTACACATTTATCCTGCAACTATCCTTCCTTCCTTAGTTTGAGTTTATTCCCCCTCATGTGCATGCTCTGAGCAAGAGGAAGAATGCTGCCAGCATTTATTTTACTCAGTCCATTCAAAACCTAAAAACACCTCGATCATATCTCCTTGCAGGGCCGACTGGGCTAGCCGGGTGGGTAAAGTGCCTGCCTGGCAACCCAAAGGTCGCGGGTTCGATTCCCGCCTCGGGCTTGGATCAAAGTACTGCAAAAACCTAGGGAGGTGCATTATGGCCACAGAAGCCTATGCGCCAACAACTACCAAAAAAAAAAAAAAAAACTCCTTGCAGGTGCCTAGTCTCATGCAGAACTGAAGCCTTTCTTGGTAAGAGCCCTGTTTTGGGACCCCTCATCATCAGCCATTTTTAATCCACTGCAGGATGAAGGCCTCTCCAGCAACTTTCCAGTTCCTTCTGTTTTATGCAATGGTCATCCATTTACTACCCACAAAATCGTGAATTTCATCTGTCCATCTCCATCTCCATTGTTTTCTTCCAGATTTTTCTTTTAGCTCCTCTTAGGTATCATTCTGTTATTTTCTTAGTCCATCTGTTATCATGTCTTTGAGCTATGTGTCCTGTCCAAGAGAATTTTAGTTCTTTTAGTTTTGATAAGAATGTCCTTTACTTGTGTTTTCTGCCTAATCCATGTGTTCTATAAGTCATGGTGTGGGGGGGGGGGGAGTATACATTGGTTCATTATTTTACGTTTCAGACAAAATGAGTATTGCCCATCAGTATGTGACTATATTTTGTGAATGCTATCCATCCGAAATTTATTCTTCTCATAACTTCCAGCCATTTATCATTATTACAGCTAATGACTTGTCCCAGATAAGTATATGAATCAACCTTTTCAATTGCTATTCCTTTAATGATTATATCCCCATCTTTACTTTTGTTTTAGCCATATTCATCTTTAGTCTGAAATCCTTACTAACTCTGCATAACTGATTAAGATTTTCCTCTAATTCTTTAAGATCATGGCTTATGATAACAATGTCATTTGCAAATCATAAATGGTTTAGGTACTCTCCATTCACATTGGCTCCTTTCTGCGACCAGCCCAATCTTCTGAAAGTTTCCTCAAGAGCAGCAGTAAACATCTTCGGAGATATTGTCTCCCCTTCTTGAACTCCTTTCTCAGTTTTAAATTTGCTATTGTCTTTGTCTAGTCTAATAAAGGAGGTAGCATTCTCATATATTTTCCTCAAAATCATAATGCATGGGGTACCTATGCCTTGTCTTTCCAGTGCCCAAAACATTGCCTTATGCTGTATGGAGTCAAATGCCTTTTCATAATCCACAAATGCCGGGCATAATGGTGTTTTATATTCATTTACTTTCTCCATTAGCTAGGATTATACGTGAAAGTGATCCATAGTTGAGAATACTGTCCTAAAGTCATCTTGCTCTCTTGGTTGATTTTCATCAAGAATTCTTTTTAATCTGTTAGTAACGACCCTTGAGAACAGCTTGTAGATAATAGTAGTAGTGGCAAGTGATGCAAGAAAGCAAGTGTATGAGCTTATGCAACATCAGCCAAAAAAAAAAAAAAATCACACTATTCCCTCCAAATGCCTGTCCAGTTACTCCTTAAATTTATTTAACCTATCAACTTCCACAACGACAGATGGAAGTTTGTTCCAGCAATTAACCACCCTCTGGCTAAAGGCAAATTTCCGCACATCTATTCTACATCTGTCTTTTCTTAATTTGAATTTATGCCCCCTTAGGTTCGTAATCTGAACAAGTGGAAGGATCCCATCAGAATTCAGCGTGCTCAATCCATTCAAGGCCTTATACACCTCAATCAGATCACCGTGCAGGTGCCTAGTCTCCAGCCACTGCAATTTGCAGAACTTAAGCCTCTCTTGGTAAGAGGATCCCTTCTTTCCCCTTCTCTTGTTGCCCTTCTCTGTACACGCTCAAGCAAATCTACATCTTTCCTAAAATGAGGCCTCCAGACCTGTACGCAGTACTCAAGGCGTGGCCTGACCATTGCCTTATACAGAGGGACAATCACCTCCTTTTCCCTAATTCCTATATATCATTGACAAAACCCCATGACCTGCCCTGGCAGCCTGTCTGCATTGCTCAGAAAACTTCATATCTGACTGCACAATTACTGCCAGGTCTTTTTCATTTTCTACCACCTTAAGTGTAGTACCACACAGTTGGTACATTTCTCTGGGGTTACTTCTACCCATATGCAGTACTTTGCATTTGTTAAGGTTAAACTTCAGTTGCCACTTCTTAGCCCATCTGCCCAAATTATCTAGATCCTGTTGCAGTAGCCCACTGCCATTACTGTCATTAACAACCCTGCCAACCTTTGTATCATGTGCAAACTTCGACATTAAGCCTGATATACCTTCATCAATATCATTGATAAATATACAAAACAACAGTGGACCTAACACCGAACCCTGTGGGACTCCACTAATAACATTAGTCCAAGAAGAGCAGCACCCATTGATTACCACCCTCTGTCTTCTAGCACTTAACCATCCTTTTATCCATTGTAGCAACTTACCCTTAATACCAATCTGCTCCAATTTGTACAATAGTCTTCCATGCGCAACAGTGTCAAAAGCTTTCCTGAAATCCAAATATATGATATCAAAATTATTTTTTCCATCCAGTTCCTTTGTAACCACATCATAAAATTCTATAAAATTTGTGAGAAGACTTTCCCTTAACAAACATATGCTGAGTCTGAATTATTGCTGCAGTCTTGTCAAGATGATCCTGCAATGCATGTTTAACCAGTGACTCCATTATTTTACCCGGAACAGAAGTTAAACTAACTGCTCTGTAATTACTAGTGTCACCCCTTCGATCCCCTTTGTGAATTGAGGATACATTTGCCCATCTCCAGTCCGTGGGGACCTCCCCTGAGTCCAAGGATGCTCTCATAATTATGGCTAAGGATTTGCTTAGTTGCTTTGTCACCTCCTTTAATATAACTGGATAGATCCCATCCATCCCAGGTGCCTTTCTAATGTTTACTTCAACAATTTCTCCTCCACTTTGCTCTCAGTTATTACAAAATCATTAAGCATCCTGCTACAATTTGATAACCTTCTGCCATTTTCAAACCTTAATAACTCCTCATGTGTGAATGTAGATGCAAAATACTCATTCAGTTTGTTTGCTATATGAGCAGGATCATCAACAGTCGAACCATCGATATCAAGTGCACCAATCAGATTCATCCTCTTCCTTTTAGAGTTTATATAAGTAAAGAAATCCTTGCTGTTTTTCTTAGCATCTTTTGCCAAAGATTTCTCATAATCTGCCTTCGTCTGCCTAACCTCCTTTGTGACTTGATTACAGACTAGCTTATATCTGCCATAGGCTTCTGAATCGCTTGATAATTTATATGCATCCCATGCATTTTTCTTCTTTCTCACAAGTCTCATTAGTTCATTTGATAACCATTTAGGCCTAAACCTTGAACAATATTTCTTAATAGGTATGAAACTTTTAGTAGCATCCACGATTAATTCCTTGAATGCTTCCCACTTAGAATTTACTGTTGGTAACATTGTTAGTTGATCCTACTCTGCAGAATATAAAAATTGTCTGAGACCAATGTACTCACCTTTATGGAAGCAAAAACCCTTTCCTTTACCCCTGATGGTAATTATATCTTTAAGAAAATCCCGCATCAGTACACTGTGATCACTGCCACCTAGTGGTTCCTTTATCTGCAAATTCTTAATACACGAATGATCACAGCTGATAACCAGATCAAGAGTGTTACCCTCTCTGGTTGCCTTTTGAACATGCTGCTGCAAAAAACAGTCATCCAATAAATCCACAAAAGTCTTACTAGTGTGTGAGTAACCAACCCACAAGTTCCACAGTCAATATCTGGGAAGTTAAAATCCCCGATTATAAGACATTCTGATTTACTAGCCCACTCTGTTCATCTGTACAATTGTTCATTGTACTCATTCGAGTCATTAGGTCTATAACACACTTCTACTCTTATTTTTGCTTTCGCAGTGCTTATGTCACACCAAACTGACTCAACAGTGCACTGTTCACCTATATCAATTGGATGCACTTCTTTTGATTTTGTTTTTCTTAATTAACAGCATAACACCTCTTGCCTTCCTCTCCTGTCTATCCTTTCTGTACACATTGTGCTCCCCAAATTCCAGTTCTGCATTCCTTATATCTGTGTGACACCACGTCTCTGCTATCCCAACAATATCCGCCTTTGATGTCTTGACCAACACTTCAAAATTTTCAAATTTATTTACTATACTTCTAGCATTGGTATACATGCAATTATACAGTACCTATCCTTATTATTAGTTACCCTAACACATTCCATATACCCACTTGTTTCACAATGACTGCCATCAGTCCCTGAAACCCCCAGCACCCCCTCGCTCCAGGTCGCTACTTATTCTAATAGAAGTTGTGCAAGAATCACCTTCACTTCTGCCTACGGCTACTTTTAACCTTTTAGCCTGTGAATCCCCTCAAACTAGCAGTTTTCTGACCCACCTAACACTGCCTCAATAGCATCAGCAAATATTCTTGCACCCTTTCTATTTAAGTGTATCCCATCCCTATAGAAGCAGTCTCTTCTGTTAACAAGCACAGACCACGCTGAAAAAAATTCTACCCCTTGAGCCTTGCACAATCTCTCCAGGGCCAAATTGATTGACAAGGCTCTCAAGAATATAAAAACTGCCCAGACACAATAGGAACTGTCTCAGACAGTTCCTATCATGTCTGGGCAGAATTGCAGACATTTTTAAATTTAACCCTAATTCACGACTTTTTTGCAACATTGACCTGTACTTGTTAAGTAAATCTGCAGATCTCCTACTCTTAATGTGCCAATACGTACAACAATATCGTCTTTTGTGCCCTTAAAAGATGATACATGCTTTACAAAGTCATCAACTTTTGCCCCTGGCAGACATACTCTGGTCCTGTTCCATCTATCCTTTTTACACAATATATTCCCCGTCTTTCTGACAATAAAGTCACCAACAATAACTAGTTCCTTTGGGACCAGTGCATTCTGCCTTGGAGATTGCCGCTGTGTTGTCTGATGCCCAGGAGTGAGCTCTGGCGTTGAGCAGCTGAGAGCTTGACGGGCCCCTCATATTAATTTCTTCGAGGGCATCTACCCTACACCTCAAGCTCTCATAGACGCCCAGTAGAACGCTGAGTTGATGCCTAATTTCTAGACACTCTCTGCACCTGGCACACATAAAGACCTCCTTGGCTAGATCATGTTCTGTTTCAGAGAGTTCGGCAAACATTTCACAAGTTGCACATTTTTTTAGGCTGTGATGCATTGAAGAATTCCCCCCCTCAGTTCCCCCCGAGTCACAGCACTCCTGCCACTTTGTGCCCGTTGCTTTGCTGCTCTAGTCTGGGTCATGATATTTTAAATTAATAAGATCAATAAATTTAATTAATTGTCAATACTACGCTATCTAATAAAATCCTAAATGCAGTGATGCCTATTACGCCATATAATTATACATTAGAGCTGCCTAGTTACCACAATAAAAATTTGAATTCCCTACTACGCTATACAAAAACAATGGCTGCAAGATTCGAATGAAATAACGGTTTTACGTATATTAAGTAGTAATCTACAAAAACTCTTTATCTAAATTAAAAATAACCAGCGTAACAATAACTATAAGACTATGTATAAAGTACAATATAAAATAACAATTAGGTAAATAAAAAGGCAAACACTTATCGCTTTTTCGGAGCCTGTAATTCACAGCTGTAATTTTTAAAGAAAGTCAGCGCCCTCCAGATGTGGGGCAACAAGCTAATTGGTTTATAATTTCCAATTTCTCATTTATCTCCTTTCTTATGCAGCAAAATTATGATTCCATTATTCCACTTCTTAGGCATCATGTCTTTCCTAATGTATTTTGTGAAGATTCTTGGCAATTTCTGTGTCATGTCTCTTCCTCCCAATTTTAACAACTCTACAGTAACTTTATCTTCACCCAGGGCTTTTCTGATTCATTTTCTTCAGTTCATTTTCTACCTCATCAGGAAGGATATCAGATATGTCATATGTGTTGCTAATTTGTGATCCCTCTTCCCCACTGCTGGTATCATTCCATCGCTCCTTATATAATTCTTTATATAGATTCTCCCACTCAACCATCCCTTTATCCATAGCAGCAATTTTCCTCCAATGCCACACTGCTCCAATTTGTTCAGCAGTCTTCCATGCGCAACAGTATCAAAAGCCTTTCTAAGATCCAAATATACGATATCAAAGTTATTCCCTATATCCAGTTCCTTTGTGACCATATCAAGTATCCAATCAAATTGGTCAGGCAAGACTTTGACTTAACAAAACCATGCTGTGTCCAAGCTATAACTGAAGTCTTGTCTAAATGATCCTGCAGTGCTTCTTTTACCAGTACCTCCATTAATTTTCCTGGAACAGAAGTTAAACTAACAGGTCTGTGATTACTTGTGTCGCCCTCTGATCCTCCTTTGTGAATTGGGGTCGCATTTCCAGTCCATGGGTACCTCCCCTGAGTCCAAAGAAGCTCTCATAATTATGGATAAGGGTTTGCTTACTTCCTTTGCTGCCTCCTTTAATATAACTGGATAGATCCCATCCACCCCGGGTGCCTTTTTTATGTTTATCTTCAACAAATTCTCCTCCACTTTCCTCTCAGTTATTACAAAATCATCTAGCTCACTGCCAGAGTTCAATTCACCACTGGCATTCCCCTCCCTAAATAACTTCTCATGTGTGAATGTAGATGCAAAGTACTCATTTAGTTTGTTAGCCACCTGAGCAGGAACATCAACAGTTGAACCATCAATATCCAGTGGACCAGTCTGATTCATCCCTTTCCATCTAGAGGTTACGTAGGTAAAGAATTGTTCTTACAGTTAAACTTGCTAGTCCTAAGTTATGGTACACACCTGCTTGTCATTGACCGGAATCGATTTGCTTCAAAACATCTAGTTTAATTTTCAAATTCAGTCTTTTTCTTACATTTTTAGTCTTCATACTGTGTCCAGATGTTGTTGCTTTTTCGTTCTTATCTACCATTATTAACTCTTTGAAAATGTAACTGCGTTGGTTGCATTAATTATGATACAATGTTCAAGTAAATTGTCTGTTTTACACAATGTTTAATACTGTACTAAGTGATGACTAGACTTCGGATAAATTCATATGATGCAAATATTACAAGCAATATGCTTGATCATTTTTTAAAATGTTGATCTCGGAACTACGTAACAAGTCAGTGTACTGCAATTAAATTACCGTGCGAGAAAATTTCACTGAGCGTGGAAAAATTCTCAAGTCGGCATGGGAAAGGTTAATGCTGTTTTACTATTCATTTTCAAGCTATCGATCCATCCATCAAGTGAAACGATTTCGTTAAATATGCCAAAAATGCAATCTGTAAAAGAGCGTTATAGTGATTTGTGACAGCATTATAATCAGATTCGGATTAAAATATAAGAACAGCGTTATAGCAAATCAGCGTAAAGCGAACAGCGTTATAACGAGGGTCTACTGTATTGGTATGATCGCAGATGCAATAAGATCGAGTTTACTACCAGTTCATAATTAGATGTACTAACAGCAAAGCCCATAACGTGGGAAGTGCAAATTGTTTTTATTGTTTTATGGTAATGATCCCCAGAAATGTGCTTTAGTAAAATGTGAGCTTGTGGGGTGATAACAGTGAGTTTGACCTTAATTCTGTGAAGTGCTTTACATAAAATTTCATTTTGACAGTTATCATGGTGCTGACCAAGAATATAAGTGATAGCAGTACTAGTAAATATACCAACAAAAAGAAAGCGATCGATTTGGATCAGAAAATTAAAATAATAAGGATGTATGAAAATAGTCAAACATTAACAAGTATCGCAATAATATTGACAAATTCAGATTTGTCAATAATAATATAGTAGCAATATGTTAGTAGTCATTCCTGAATTACGTAAAACTCGACTTAAGTCAGAAGTCCTGGAACGTATCTCTTACGTATGTTGGGGACTTCTGTATTTTTGGATTAACTGGAAAATCAATTACCCAGGATTTTTTTTTTTTTACCATCTGTCCCGGAAAATTGAGAGTCTGCTGTATAGGAAATAACAACGGGTCCAGCAGTGAACTCTGGGGAACGCCACTACTAAGCATTAGTAGAGGCAAACAGTGCAAGGAAGCGAGCTTATGCAGCATCAGCCAAAAAAAAAAAAAAAAAAACCTCCGATTTCACCCCTCCATTCGTTTCAAATGCCTGTCCAGCTCAGCCTTAAATTTATTTAGGCTATTAGCTTCCACAACAAAAGATGGAAGCTTATTCCACCAATCAACTACCCACGGGCTAAAGGCAAATTTTCACACATATATTCTATTTTTCCTAAATTTGAAACTGTGCCCCCTCATGTTCTTAGTCTGAGCAAGAGGATGAATCCCATCAGCATTCAGCTTGCTCAACCCATTCAAGGCCTTATACACCTCAATCAGATCACCTCGCAGGTGCCTACTCTCCAGGCACTGCAATTTGCAGAACTTAAGCCTTTCTTGGTAACAGCACCCCCTTTGTTCCCCTCACCAGTCTTGTTGCCCATTTTTGTACTCGTTCTAGCAACTCTACATCCATCTTAAAATGAGGCCTCCAGACCTGTACACAGTGCTCTAGGTGTGGCCTGACCATTGCCTTGTATAATGGGATTATCACCTCCTTGTCCCTGCTAGCAAAATTCCTATATATCATTGTCATTGACAAGACTCCATGACCTGCCCTGGCAGCCCATCTGCACTGCTCAGCGAACTTCATATTTGACTGCACAATTACCCCCATTTTTTTTCACTTTCCACTTCCTTGAGTGTAGTACTACACAGTTGGTACATTTCTCTTGGGTTATTGTTACCCATATGCAGTACTTTGCATTTGTCGATGTTAAACTTCAGTTGCCACTTCTCATCCATTTTCCCAACTTATCTAGATCCAGTTGGAGTACCATACTGTGTTTATTGTTGTTAACAACCCTGCCAACCTTTGTATCATCTGCAAACTTAGACATTAAACCAGATATACCTTCATCAATATCATTGATAAATATACAAAACAATAGCCTAAACACCGAACCCTGGGGAACTCCACTAATAACATTTGTCCACAAAGAGCAGTGTCCATTGATTACCACTCTCCGTTGTCTCCCACTCAACAATCCCTTTATCCATTGTAGCAACTTACCCTTAATGCCATACCTCTCCAATTTGTACAGCAGTCATCCATGTGCAATAGTATCAAAAGCTTTCCTGAAATCCAAGTATATGATATCAAAATTATTTTTGGCATTCAGTTCCTTTGTGACCACATCATAGTATCCAATCAAATTGGTCAGACAAGACCACCCTTTAACAAACCCACTACGTGTCTTAACTATTACTGCAGTCTTGTCTAGATGATCCTGCAATGCTTCTTTAACCAGTGATTCCACTATTTTCCCCGGACGACAAGTTAAACTAACAGGTCTGTAGTTACTTGTCACCTTTTGAATCCCCTTTGCGAATTGGTGATATGCCTGTGCACACCTCCAGTCCATGGGGACCTCCCCTGAGTCCAAGGAAGCTCTCATAATTTTGGCTAAGGGTTTGCTTACTTCCTTTGCTGCCTCCTTTAATATAATTGGATAGATCTTGTCCACCCCAAGTGCCTTTTTTATGTTTAACTTCAACAATTTCTCCTCCACTTTACTCTCAGTTATTTCAAAATCACTTAGCTCCCTGTTAGCATTTGATAAACTTCTGGCACTCCCCTTATTGAATAACTCCTAATGTGTGAATGTAGATGCAAAATACTCATTCAGTTTATCAGCTACCCGAGCGTGATCATCAGTAGTCAACCCATCTACGTTAAGTGGTCCAATCTTATTCATCCCTTTCCTTCTAGAGTTTACATAAGTAAAGAACTCTCTGCTGTTTTTCTTTGGATCCTTTGCCAAAGATTTCTCATAATCTGTCTTTGCCTGCCTAACCTCCTTTGTGACTTGATTACAGACTAGTTTATACCCACCATAGGCTTCTGTGTCACCTGATACTTTATATGCATTCCGTACATTCTTCTCTGCCACGAGCCTCATTAATTCATCCGACATTAGGCTTAAACAGTATTTCTTATGGGAATGAAAAGCCTAGTAGCCTCCAAAATTAAGTTCCTGAAGGCTTCCCACTTAGAATTCAACGTTGGTATTATCATCAGTTGATCCCACTGTACAGAATTTAAAAACTGTATGAGAACTCTGTAGTCACCTTTGCAAAAATAAAAACCCTTCCCCATACCCCTAATGGTAGTTACATCTTTAAGTAATTCTCACATCAGTACATTGTGATCACTGTCACCCAGTAGTTCCTTTATCTGCAAATTGTTAATGCATGAATAATCACTGCTGATAATCAGATCAAGAGTATTACTCCCTCTGGTTGCCTCTTGAACATGTTGCTGTAGAAAACAGTCATCCAATAAACCCACAAGTCTTGCTAGTGTTCGAGTGACCAACCCACAAGTTCCAGTCAATATCTGGAAAGTTAAAATCCCCCATTATAAGACATTCTGATTTACTGGCCCACTCTATTTCTCTGCACAATTGCTCATTATAGTCATCAGATTCATTAGGCCTACAACACAGACCTACTCTCATTTTTCCTTTCCCAGTGCTTATTTCACACCAAACAGACTCAACACTGCATTGTCCACCAAATTCAAAGGCACCTCCGTAGGTGCCTTTGAATTTGGTGAAAATGAAAAATGAAAAATTGAAAATAAATTGGAGAAATTATTTGACATTCAAGATACAATGGAGCTTGGATAACTTCATGTTTAATTCAAAATATTAGTTATTTCTATTCTGCATGATGTAAAGATCTGTAAGAAATTTATCTTTGATTCGAAGTTTGGCACTTATATTGCTAGTTACTTCACAGTTGGTCAGTTGGTTTTTACGTTAGGAATTTTATTATGAATTATGAATTCCTTGAGGTATACCAGCAGAGATGGTACTGGCAAACAACTTCTCAGAGTGGAGAATTAATTTCTATTGAAAATGGAATTTTGAAGGAAAGCTAACAAATGACTGGTTTTGAAGTAATATTCCTTAAGAAAGAGAAAATAAGATTTTAACACATTTTCTGCTTTTACGCATATAAGCATAAAACAGGAATGATGGGCACCAACACATATCTCAATTCAAAATGCACTCAAGCACTGTGCTTGGGTGCATTTTGTGTGCATTTTTTAAGAATGACCACTTATATTCCAATGCATACAAGTGGTCATTTGTAAGCAGTTAGTCTTAGAAAGTGCTGTAAGTGTAAACGCATTTAAAATTAACAACTACTCAGTATTGGCACACTGATTGAATGCTTTGCGGTAATGCTTGGCTTTTGTTTAGACTTAGTACACAGTTTTATTTGTTCTTTGCTTGTGTTGATGTTAGTTTATGTACATGAATTTTAAGATTTAGTCTGATTTCTAGCTTAGCACAAGAGTAAATGTTCATTTTTAGCAACGAATTCCAAAATTTTCACCCATTTTGTACAAATTTTCAGAATGCCAAGGTTGTCAGACTGTTGGTTTTTTTCAACATTCTAAAAATTATAGCACGTCAAGTGAGTTCTCTCACATTGATATGTTAAGGGGGTTGAGTTAACAGCATACAAAGTTGAGAAAACATCTAAATAAAGCCCAGCTGAGAATTGAAGTTAATAGCTTCAATGACTAGAAAATTGGTTGAAATAAGATTTGTGATGGTCAAGACTCCTTTTTTTACCGTATTGAACTTTAAAATTAACTGTTAAGATCTGTGACATTAAACAAGGAAGAAGAATATTCTGCAATAGGAAATGCAAATTTGAGAAGGGAAGCAGATTTAGAGATTGGTGTCCCAACTCAGTTAAAAGAAATATCAGAATCTAGTTCAACTTGAAGCTGAACTGGATTCTGCATTTCTTTTAACAGGAAAAATAGGATGTGCTCTCCAGCCCTTAGGAAAATAATTTTGACATAAATGTTTATAGAAGAAGACAAAAAGTTTGTAGATAAGAGAGCTGGTGAATTAATAAAAATAGGATTATGTCTGGACCTGAACTGAAGTGTTACTCAAAGGAAAGCTGTTAATTGCATTCCTGTTTCAGGGCTGATAAAGATCAAGCATAGATTATTGGGTGGGGGGAAGATTTGTTGCAACCAAGGCAGGTACTAATTTCAAATTCTCTTTGTATCTAGTAAACTGCTCAAGATTGTTAGGAAATTAAGGTTTACATGATTTTATAGGTAGAACTTTTTATTTTTAGAAATTCTTGAGTTTAAATATTTCAAAATCATTTCTTTTTTAACTTTAACAGTTTGCTCTGGCTTTAATATAATCTTCTATAGCTTGGGGAGTTTGAAGTCTTTCTTTTGTTCTAAAACATCTGTTTAGTTCTGAAGACTTCATTAAATTCTGTATTCTCTATAATTTTTTTTTTTTTTTTTTAAATTAAAGATCAAATAAATAATAAGTCAAGTGCTAAATGAATGTGAGTAGAAGAGAGATCCCAGAGAGGCATTTAAAGAAAATTAAGAAAATTCAAATATGAATATAATACTGAGAAACGAGGGAATGCAAAGCTTTGTGGTTATAATTTTTTTTTGCTTCTTTGTTAGTGTCAAAGATTGAAATTTTGATCCTCTTTCGATGATACCAAATCAAAAAGATCTTTCTAAAGGAGGCACACTTGAGAGAGAGAGAGAGAGAGAGAGAGAGAGAGAGAGAGAGAGAGAGAGAGAGAGAGAGAGAGATGGAATCATCTGTAATTGCACTGTTTTTCATTCTCAGTTGCTGTTTTCTTTGCATTAGTATGTTTGTAATGAATGATTTTATTAAAACAGAAACCATTCTTAATAGGAGTCAGAAAAAGAAGATTGTAAAAGTTCCGGAACTTCTGTTCAAATATCAAGTCAACTTAAACAAGAAGATTCAAGTGCAAATTTATGCCACAGCAGCAGTTTAGAAGCAAATGACCGTGATTCACACTGGTTATCACAATCCTTTTCTCTCTCACTTCTTAATAGCTCAACACCAAATAGCAGGTTAGTTTATTAAGGATTTGTCTTTGTCCTCACATGCATGATTCCATACATAATATTATAACTTAGTTTAGAAATTGCAGAATTATTAAAACTTCATTAGTCCAGATTCCCAGAAATAGGATAAATTTCATTGTAGTAATAATTGCAGCTGAGATTAGAATTACACAGCTGCCAACTCTTAGGAATTACAGTATTGAATCTGTCTTTTTTTTACTCATTTGATCCTACGTCTCACCTTCATAATATAGTTGGTGACAGTTTCCTCCATCTTTTTGCAAAAATTAATTTTTTTCTCTTTTCATTTTCACAAAAAAATAAAAGAATAAATAAATAGTAATAATAAAATACATTACTTTTTTTTTTTTTTTTTTGCATATTTTTTGCTTATTGTCATTAAGAAACAGTCCATTAGGTTTACTGTAGCAAAGTAGAAACATGCAATAATAGCATTTCACTGTAAAGTGTGATATCTCAGCATTGTGTGAAGCTAATTAACAGTATCTTTCAGTAAGATGCTAAAGAAATATGACATAAAATTTCAGAAGGCATATATGCAAGATTTTCCACATATTGTAAAATCTGAAAAAAAAAAAAGATGTGTGCATTGTGTAGATGTGATATTTCAATTTCAAGTGGCAGGAAATATGACATAATCAGACATTTGCAAAAAAAAAAAAAAAAATAAGCATAATAACATCATGCAAAAACATAGAAGGAAATGCAGAGATAGATGTTGCATTTTGTGGTGGTTGTGATGATGACAATGTCATGCACGTTTATTTGCAACTTTAGTCATAGAACATAATCTTCCTTTAAGTTGTGTTGATCATGTACCCACATTCTTCAGAAATATGTTTCTTGATAGCAAAAAAAGGAAAAAAATATACAATTGTGGAAGAACAAAAGCAACAAGCATTGTTAATGAAATTGCATGGATAGGGAAGAAGAGGTAGTGATGGCTCTGAAAAATGGACCATTGTTGATTGCTATAGATGGTAAGCAAAGTGATTCCAAGTTCTATCCCATTGGGGTGATCTTTTGTAAAAAAAAAAAAAAAAAAGTCACATTGAAAGCAGCTTGCTCTCATTGTCAGCATTGGAAGGTGACCCTTCAGAATACAAATCAGATAATTTGATTATCTTTTGAACAACTGAAAGCACATGAGATTCTTTCAAAAAACTGTCTGGCACTTAGTACAGATTATTGTCCTTGTTATGGTAGGCTGGTAAACTGGAGTAGCAAGGATATTAAAAGAGGAAGTTTAGCACTTCATGGAAATAAACTTCCCTTGTCTTCTTATTAATTTGCATTTCATGGTGTTGTCATATGTACTGAATGTTTATTTTAATCTTTTTCAGTCTGAAATAAACCTGAAAAGAGGGTGCATGTCTTCTGGGGAAAGCAGGTAAATTATTATTATCTACACTCATTGGCCAAAATATTAGAAACCTTTGTTTTCCCGAATTGTAGCTGCCCGTACATATCATGGTATGGATTCCAATAAATTCTGCTAGCTAATGTTTAAAAGCATCTACTACTGACAAAGAATTCCATTTCTGTATTTTAATATAAAATGCGTATTTTGTCAGTGAAATTTAATTTTTAGTGCAGTGTGAACTTTAAAAAACCTTCTGTGTTTTCTGAAAAAGCTCCTGTTTTTTCCCTGTTATTCACCTTGGCTTAATAACTCCCTTTTTTTATCTACCTTGGTTTAATAACGCCCTTTTTTTCTCTTCTCTTACAAATGCCTGCTCTCCAGCCTTTTCAAAGTCCACATTTTGAAGGTATGGAATTATAGTGGAATTAGAAATGACTACGTTTGTCCATGAATTGGCTTAAAGTAATTAGCAGTGACAAATGATGCAACAAAGCAAATTTATACAGCATCGGCCAGAAAAAAAAGACACCTCTCATTTTACCTATTCATTCCCTCCAATAATTTGTGTAGTTCTTCCTTGAATTTATTTAAACTATCAACTTCCACACATCTATTCTGCAACCATCCTTCCACAATTTGAATTTGTGCTCCCTCGTATGTGGGCTGAGCAAGAGGAAGAATCCCATCATATATATTAAGCTTGCGTAATCCATTCAAAGCCATAACCATTTCAATCACCGATCTCTGTACTCATTCCAGCAGCTCTACATCTTTCCTAAAATAAGGCCTCCAGACCTGTATGCCGTATTCAAGGTGTGGCCTGACCATTGCATTATACAATGGGATAATTGCCTCCTTATCCCTTCTAGCAAAATTCCTGTATATCATTGACAAAACCCCATGAGCTGCCCTGGCATCTTGTCTGCATTGCTCAGAGAAATTAATATCTGAGTATAGTACCACACACTTGGTATGTTACTCTGAGGTTGCTGCTACCCATATGCGGTACTTTGCATTTATCAATGTTAAATTTCAATTCCCTTTCTCAGCCCATCTGCCTAACTTTTCTAGATCCTGTTGCAGTAGCATACTGTCATTTCTGATGTTATCACCCTGCCAACCTTTCTATCATCTGCAAACTTGAATGTTAAGCTTGATATACAATACACAAAACAACGTGGGCCCAACACCGAACCATGAGGGACTCTACAAATAACATTAGTCCATGAAGAACAGTGTCCATTGATAACCACTCTGTCTTCCCCCACTCAACTATCCTTTTATCCGTAGCAGCAACTTGCCCTCTATGCTGCATGGCTCCGATTTGTACAGCAGTCTTTTATGTGCCACAGTATCAAAAACTTTCTTGAAATCCAAGTAAATGATATCTAATTATTTTTTGCATCCAGTTCCTTTGTGACCACATCATGGTGACCAATCAAATCGGTCAAACAAGATTTCCCCTTAATAAACCCATGCTGTTTGAAGTATAATTGTGATCTTGTCTAGATGATCCTGCATTACATCTTTTAAAAGTACAGATATTTATTTTTCCTGGAACAGAAGTTAAACTAACAGGTCTGTAATTACTTGTGTCACCCTTGCACATTTCCAGTCCATTGGGATCTCCCCTGAATCCAAGGATGTTCTAATAATTATGGCTAAGGGTTTGCTTACTTTCTCTGCTGCCTCCCTTAATATAACTGAATAGATCCCATCCACCCCCAGGTGTCTTTCTTATGTTTAACTTCAACAATTTCTATTCTACTTTTTTCTCAGTTATTACAAAATCATTTAGCTCCCTGTTAGAGCACTCCTGGCATCCTCTTCCCTAAACAGTTCCCCATGTGTGAACGTAGATGAAAATACTCATTCAGTTTGTTAGCAACCTGGGCAGGATCATCAGTCAAACCATCAATATCAAGTGAACTAATTTGATTCATCGCTTCCTTCTTTACACAAGTAAAGAAGTCTTTGCTGGTTTTTTTTTTTTCATTATTAATTTCATTTTTAATCAAATAACATTGCCCAGTAGGCATATATGTTTACCCAAAGGCAGTATCTGACTTTTTGGTTTTATCATCAGACAACCAGTAGCCTCAGTTACCGACCTTGTGCTTGGGTTGCTAATTGAGGCTGTGTTCAGAAATGAACAGTTAACTATAACAAAAAAAAAAAAAAAAATCACTGTCATAGATGGGACAATATTGACCCCAGGCACTAATGACAAAAAAATATAATGCAGAGAAACATTATTTTCTTAAATTATTTCAATACCTGCATTGAAATAGTACCCCACTTCTATACTTGATTGAAATGAATGCTATGTTGAAGACTCATTGGCTATTAGAGAAATGGAAGGCGTTATCACTATTGCAGTTTGGTTTTAGAAGAAACTGATCGACCTTACTCTACAAGGAAGTAAAAACCAAAATTAAAAATGCTTTCATTAGAAAACAGCATTTAATTAGGATAAACCTTGATATTGAAAGGGTCCGAAGATGAGCAGCTTGAGTGGTGAGATCGACAGAAGGACAACCTGAGATTTAAAAAATGATGCCATTTCATCTACTTTGGTGGTTTACTACAAACTAAAACGATGCTTGGCAATAACTTGTTTGATTACCAAATGTTTATATTGTTTAATATTTTTTAATATTAAAAATAAAGAATTTCTCTATTTAAAAAACGTATTAAGTGGAAAAAACGTCATTATAATCATACACTGTGTATTCTTTATCATGAACTTTTTATGCGGGAAACCTTTTTTACCCCAGTAACTTCTTATGCAGGAAAATAATACATTACAATATATAGAGGTGAAAATGGGCCTTGATAAACAAAAGCTAGTACAGGGGAAAACTTCTTATGTGGGAATTTCTTATCCAGGTTCTACTGTAATAAAATAAACTACCTATTGGTAGTTTGTTTTACTCTTATCTCACATAGGAGTCTGTCCAGCTGAATTCCCTGAAGCTGTCAGGCTCAAACACCCATGGAGGTTACTTATTCCAGGATTAATAAAAGAAAACTTCCAGCAATCCATTAAACAGGTTCCCAGTAATTTTAATTACTAGTTTCTAGTTCTAGAATCATTTATAACAGTAAAAATTTCACTCTCATTTATTTTACTTTCATCTTTCAGAGCTTTGTATACTCCAATAGTCTCCTCTAATGTGCCTAGGTTCCAACTCTGTAGACTACATATTTGGAGTCTTCTCATGTGGATGTCTTTTTGGTGCTCTCACCAGGCAAGTTGCCCCCTTTGGATCCTTTCAAGAAGCTGTCTTTTTTTTTTTTTTTTAGGTGTGGTCTTCATACTTGAACAGTATTCCAAGTGTGTTCTTACAATTGCTTTGTAGAGTGGGATTATGACCCCCTTATCTCCACAAGCACATGTTTAATAAATCATCAATAGGACCATGGGCCTTCCTTGCTACCTGTCTACACAGCTCAAGAGAACTTCTTGTCTGACTGTATTAACTCCAAACCCCCTTTCTTCCTCTACTGTCTTTAGTTCAGTCCCACCAAGTGTATAAGTTATTTTGAGTTACTATTCCCAGGTGTAAGACCACGAAATAGACCATTTTGTAGCATTAAAACAGCTGCCACTTTTCTGATCATCTCTGAAGTCTGAGTTGTCCTGAAGAAGCTGTTTGGTGCTGATCATTAGCTACTCAACTGATCTTAACATCTGCAAATTTTTACATCACTCTCTCAATCCCTTCATCAATGTCATTTAAGAAAATCACAACTAACAGTGGTCCTAATACTGAGAACCCTTCTAGTTGTGTTAGTCCAATTTAAAGGATAACCATTAATCACAACTCTCTGCTCCATGCCCTGCAGCCATCCTGTGATCCATCTAAGGATTTTTCCTTAGATGGATTTTTCCAACATGTTCCAGCTTATACACTAACCCCTCATCAGACTGAGTCAACTTCTTTGCTGTGATCCAAGTAAATAATGTTGAAAATATTTCCTACCTCCTTGCCAATATGCCATAAAACATCAGCCAACCAATTTCCTGTTTCCAGCTCATGAATGACTTTGTCAATCTCTCCTGAGTCCAGTTGATGTACTCATAATTAACCTTAATGATTCAGGGCACTCTCTCACCGCTGCCCTCAAAAAAATTCATGGGACAGAACATGAATTCATACTTGACCAAGACCTCTGTAATGCCTTTTCTTAATTTGCAAAGAATACCTTCACCTGATGCAGAGCTCTCCTTCATATGGAAACCAACATCTAGCTTCATAGAACTTAAATGATCAGCTTACTGCAACTGTTCATTGCTGCTTCACCTAATCCTCAGACAGTGGTCCCCTTATCAGGATATACTTGAATGACTCAGACGAAACACTCCAAATTTCTGCTAACCCTAAACTGTGACCAAACACCAGAGTGACATGCTGATATTGCACCTGCAATGGGAATTGCACTTACAGTGCATTTGCTAGAATTTCTGCTACTGGGAGAAGAACCACCCCAGTGTTCATCCTGTGACAGTCAACTTACAGTTAGGCATTTTCTGTTTGATTGTCCTTTATATTCAACCATACGGTCAAACACTTTTCAGTCTGTCTCTAAGCTTAACGTCTCACATGATTTAACTCATCCTGGGAAGTGATGCAAACATAGAATAACTTATCATCTATTTAAAATGTTTTGGCCTATACAGGAGTATTTAATTTAACATCTACAGCAGTATATTTTGACTAAATAAACTGAGCAGACACAATTTGGCCTCAGTAGCCCTTGTGTCGTTAAGCCAAATACCAACGACAACAGCATTTGCTATTGATCTCCTGTGCTTTCATGCATAGGAGATCAATGCTAGTCAATAGGAGGCCAGTTGACTACTCATAGGGCAAATTGTTCCCTGTGTATTTTCAGTTTTACTGTGATCCCCATCTCCCCTACCACTCCATTTTACCTTCCTTTGCTTCAGCTCATCTCTGTGATGGATGTCTCCCCTACAACTACCATTCTATTTCCCTAGCTTTGCTCCCCTCTCATACTATCTTCTCTGTAAACAATTTTTTGTGGGACTCAACATAGAAAGCTTGGATAATTTTGTGTTGGGTTCAACCAAAGTACTCAGCCCTTTCAACTACCTGGCCTACCTCCAAATGGTAGTGACGAGCAAGGTGGGATCCTGGCAGGGCCTCATGGCTAAGCAGCCAGAAGAACAACACAACCCTACACTACACTGACACAAACTTCACTTTACACACACATTCTGGCCTTTACAGAGTTCTGCCTGCTTCACAGAGAAACAAATGTGGAGTTGGGGAAACCGACCCCCCTTGTGCTACCTGACACTAAACACTATGTCACCATCAAAATTACAGGTATACAGTATATACCACATATACAGAGTGTATAACTCCAGGAGCCTTATTCATCTTTAGGGTTGAATGTTATTCTGTTAAATAATCTGAAATTTCGGTATTGCTAATTTCATGCTTTTCAGCTTTGTTTCTCAATTGTAATTTCTCCTCACAACGAAAGACTTTCTTTGGTAAGTATTGATATAAAGTACCTACATAGCATGGCAATTGGAAAATGAGACATGTTATGAGATGATTGCTGGTGCTGTCGTCTGCTAAAAGTAAACATGACAGAGTGATTGTTCTTCGAGCACCGCAGTCAAGGTCAGTGGAAATTGTCACCATTTCAGAACATAGTGTGAGCTGAAATGCAAGTCTCTCCTGTGTCTGTATTGTGGAGGGACAGTGGAACAAAGAGCAAACATGTTTTCTGTTCGGCTGGGCAAAAGTGCCAGGAAACGTTTCAAATGATGAAGCAAGTGTATGGAGAAAATTGGCTGTCTTGTGCTGCACATGTTTGAGTGGAATAAACATTTCATCCGTGGAAGTGAATCACTGGAAGAAGACAAACATCTGGGCCTAGCAAAAATGGTTTAAACACCAGAGTTGTTTGAAAAGGTGTGTGAATATCACTACCAATGACTGATGTGCAACT
The DNA here is from genome assembly GCF_048544385.1 of Mastigoproctus giganteus. Lineage (NCBI taxonomy): Eukaryota > Metazoa > Arthropoda > Arachnida > Uropygi > Thelyphonidae > Mastigoproctus > Mastigoproctus giganteus. The sequence goes on from NC_143583.1 coordinate 141,550,182, forward strand.
CTCCAAATTATTTCAGAAGATCAGTGCATTAATAAGGAAACCATTTGACAAATAATAATCCAGGATTTAAAGAAAATGAAGGTCTGTCTGCATTTTGTTCCACATTTGTTAAGACGGTCAATGACAGGCATGACTTGAACACTGCAGAGAACTCATTGAGGTTGTTGAAAGCAGATCCAGCTTCCTGAATTCTCTTGTTACAGGTGTGGCAAGACATGGTGTTTTCAGTATGACCCCCGCAATGAAGCAACAAAGTGCAGAGTGGAAATAAGCAAACTCTCCCAAAGCCAGAGAAGTTCAAGAAAGGTCAAAAATCAAAACCATACTTATTGCTTTCTACAATAGCAAGGGAATTGTTTACAAAGAGTTTGTGCCCAACAACAAGAGTGTTACTGCTGCCTACTATCTGGATGTTTTGAAACATTTGTTGCAGTGAATCTGTCGTGTGGTCTTAGTATGGAGAAGACAGCAGTTGGTTCCTCTTGTGTGACAATGCACCAAGCCACAAGGATCTCATTGTTTGAGTTTTTGGCTAGCAGAAAAAGTCTGTGTATTGTTGCACCTACCATATTCATCAGACTTAGCCCCAACTGACTTCTTTTTTGTTCCCAAAGCACCTCTGAAAGGCTGTGATTTTGATGATGTCGACACCATTCAAAGAGCTGTGATAAGACCATTCAATGGTATTCTATTCACTGCTTCCACCAGTCATTCCATTTGCTTTTTGATAATTGCATGCACTGTGTGGATCCAGAAAGAATTTACTTTGAATAAATGAAGGTTAGTTTCCTCATACATGGATAATTTTTTTTTCTAGCATCAGTCTTGTTTTCCAGTTGCTGCACTTTGTATTCAATTCATCTGCAACATCAGCTGGGTTATCTAAGACTTTCCTGCACCCATTACACAGGTCTGGTCTGATTCATTCTGCTCTTTGCTCTCTTAGCCAGTGCTTTTTTAATAATCTGCCTTTGCCAGCCTGAATTTTCTGTGGTACTATTACAGATCCATTTGTAGCTGTTACATGCTTAAGTACTTTTTGTCACTTTATAACTTTTCCATGACATTTCTTGATTTGTTAAATGCCCTCTTATTACATTGATAGCTCAGAGCGTGGAAGAGTTTAGTTTATAGGAAAGTAAACAGTATATGATTGAAGAATATAAAGCTGGTGCTCAGGTTATCTGGGAGCACAATTTTCCCGTCCGTGTTAGTAACAGCCCTGGACATGGTAGATATATGCATCCGGAAGTGGTTGTCAGTATATCTGTATGCACCATATACTTATAAATAAAATTATACTTCAAATTTAAATTCTATTTAACTTTACTGTACACTCTTATACTTATGTTATTATTTTAAACTTAAATTGGTGGGTAACTGGCTGATATATGTGAAACAGTATCTCTTCAGGATGCCACACCGTTTCACTATTTTAGCAAAACGTGCTGAAATAGTCCATATACAACCTTTAATGTTTCAGTAATTTCCTGTACATATACCTTAGTGTTATGGCCAAAAAATTATTAAAATGAAATGAGTTTATTTAAATATGTACAGGTAATTGTGCATCTACTTTGTTACCTTTACTTTAAAAAATTTATTACGGTGTGAAATTTGTTAAAAATAAATTCAGCAGTATTATTTAAAATTAATTAATAGTTATTAATTAAAAATGTGAAATGGTGAAATATGTTAAAAAAAAAAAATTCAAGCCACAGCTAGAACTTACTGTGCCGACTGAACCAAAAAATGATTGAGTTACTTTGCTGCATTAAATTTCAAGATTGATGCCCTCTGTTGCGGGCTTAAGTGACAACCTCTTATGGACCAAGATTAACCCTGTGTAATCCTGGAAACATGGTAATGTAATGTAAAAATGCATGCAAAAATGTAAAAATAATAAAAAATGAATAAATTAAAAATAAAAAAGAGATCAAAATCTAATATTATGTGCGTTAAATATATACACACAAAAAATTAATAAATATAAACTAAAATAAAATAATTATGAAGATCCAAGTCTAATAATTAATTCTATATACATCCTGTGTCTACCTACATTAAATTAAACTAAAATACTAGCCTAACATAAAGCTCCCCTCCCCGGAGGGGGTTCTCATTACACACTACAAGGTTTAGACTAGCTCATGAAGGCTGAATAAATATATTTACAAAATTATACATAATGGTGTTGTCTTGATGTTTGCGGTTTTGCTCTGAAGGGTTTCCGAAAAGTAAGGTAACACATTTTCCCTCTCGATGATGTTTAATAATACGAAGTTGAAATTACACACGAAGAAATAAGTGAACATGCACTACTTCTCCACAAAGTCTCCAGTTTTATTGATGCACTTGTCCCAATGATGGATCAGTTTGTCAGTACCAGTACTGAAGAAGTCAGTGCCAACACACAGTAACCAATATTGCACCGCTTGATGAACCTCCATGATGAAATGCTTTCCTGAAAGGTGTTTATTCAGAGGGCCAAACAAATCGAAGTCGCTAAGTCTGGGCTGTGGGGGGGAATGTGACAGAGTTTCCAAACGATTACGGTGCAGCCACTCAGAGTGGTGTGGGCAGTGTGTGGAGTTGCGTTGTTGTGCAACAAAACCACGGCGCTTATTAGTAGTCCTGGTCGTTTGCGTCGAACGTTGGCTTTCAAGTTTCCAACATTGCACAGTAAAACTGTGCATTGATTGTTCTCCCTTCGGCAAGAAATCCACCAACAGAATGCCTTGGCGATCCCAGAACACTGTGGAATCGCCATGACTGAAGGCCTGCCCGCCCGATGTCAATCTTCAATGTTAACATGGCTCGCTTTAATTCATTTCACCAAAAACACACCTGCTCCTTTATCATTACTCTTTTGTCATACACAGCAACTAGTTCACAGTGAATGTCACTTGGTGAAGACCCTTTTGCTTGCAAAAGCGAATAACTTCATGAACATGTGTTTGGACCACACTCGCACAGTAGCCACCATTTTGCAACTGAAATCTGCTGTGAGGTGACAGTACTGCAACACTGCACTGGCAGTCTTTTTGAATGTTATTAATGGGTCTATCTGTCTACCGCATTTCATCCTCATTTCTTTTCACCATTATTAAGAAAAAAAATGCGTTACCTTACTTTTCGGAAATCCCTCATCACTGTGTGTGTGGCCCTCTTTTGTTGTTTCATTATGTATTTCTTTGAGCTTTTTTTTTAAATTTTTTTATTTATTCATTTTTTATTATATTTGCATTTTGTGCATTTTTGCGTGCATTACCATATGTGTCTCGGATTACATAGGGTTAATCCTAGTCCATAAGAGGTCACCACTTAAGCCCATGACAGAGGGTGACAATCTTGAAATTTAACACAACAAATTAGCTCTAATTTTTTGTTTCAGTCAGCAACATGCAGCACAGTAAGTCCTTACTGTGACTTTAAATTTTTATTTTTTTAAACATATTTTCTTCTATTTTGCATTTTTAATTAACTAACTATTAATTAATTTTAAATAATACTGTTAATTTTATTTTTAACAAATTTCACATTGTAATAAATTTTTTAAAGTAAAGGTAACAAAGTAGATGCACAATTACCTGTACATTTTTACATAAGCTCATAAAAACTCATTTTTTTTTTAATAATTTTTTGGCTAGCACACTAAGGTATATGTACAGAAAACAATTGAAACGTTAAAGGCTGTATATATGGACTATTTCAGCATATTTTGCTGAAATAGTGAAATGGTGTGGCACCCTGAAGAGATACCATTTCACATATATCAGCCAGTTACCCACTAATTTAAGTTTAAAATAATAACAGCATAAGTATAAGAGTATACAGCAAAGTTAAATAGAATTTTAATTACAAGTATAAGATTTTGGGGCATACAGATATAGAGACAATCACTTCCGAATGCATCTGCCATGTCCAGGGCTGTTACTAACATGGATGGGAAATTGTGCTCTCAGATAACTTGAGCACCAGCTTTATATTCTTCAATCATATACTGTTTACTTTTCTACAACTAAAATTCTTCCACTCTCTGACTAATTAGTGTAATACGAGGGCAGGAGTGTCTATTTCTATCCTAATTATCTCCCTATTTTGCCTCCCATTAGCTAAACAGCCAGACAATGACTTTTAACTATAATACGTAACATTTACATAAAAAAAAATATATATATATACACTGACTAGCTCTGTCTATGCAGCCAGTTGCAAGATAGGCGAGTAGTTTCATGAAATTTACTTTATTTATACAAAAGCCTCACAAATAACACATTCCTTGAATATATATTCAAGGAATGTGTTCAAGGAAAATATATTCAAGGAAAAAATATTAAAGATTAAAATGACTGGCTTTAAATGCATACCATAATTCCAATGTTTTTGTGCTCTGTGAGCTATCTCACCAGTTGATGGATGTCTTGCAGCATCTTAATCTGACATAATATCCTTTCCCAAAATTTAAACTCACTCCTTTGCCTTTAGCAGCTGCTACCTGTCTCTTCATCATTCAACTTAGAACTCCATGATTGGCGCCTCCGTAGCCAGGTGGGAAGGAGCAGCAGTGCATAGAACATACTTCTTGATTAGACCGGGGTTCGAGCCCGTCACCACCAAATACGGAGGATGCGGAAAGGTCAGGGAATGACCACTGCATATTCCCGGAGCAATATGGCCTTAGTTGCTAATGCTCCTAAAAACCAAACAACAAACAAACTCCTTGATCACTTCTTGCTAATGGTTCCCTTAGAGGCTCCCATTATAACCTTCACAATCTTCTGGTTTGTAGATTACTTCCACTCTCGTTATACTTTTGCCTCCATCTGACTCGTACCATATTTCTTTCCTTGCATTAATGACTTTTCATGTCTGGTATGTGACAATGACCTCAACTTAAGAATTCAAGATGAAATTGCTTGAGGTTTGATCTTGAACATGATTATTCACACTTTGTCATTATAGTGAATAATCTAACTAAGGCTATTCCTTCAACATGGATATATAATGTTTGCTTTTTGACGACCTATCCATCTCGAATTAAACCCAAAATTAGAATACTGCTGAAAGGTGGTTACAATTGGTATTCAGTAAAATCGAGACTTGGTATTGAAACAGTGTATATAAACTGATGCTGTATAATATAATGAAATGTTGCAATATCAAACCTTTGTTGGGAATGTAATTCCAAACTAAGGTTTGATATTGCAACATTTCACCATTTGCACCATTTTATAGATATGAACAACAAAAAGGATATCTAGTCAACTCCAAATTATTAAAATGTCTAATAGCACTCTGTTATGTAATTATAGCTATTGTAATTATATCAGCAGTCGATGCTTGCAGTCCTGTGCCATTTGTGGGGGAAGAAGGGGGAGATGTTTCTGAAATGTTCTGCATTTTAACAGAACTGTGGTTGGGAGGACTACGGTCCTATAGAAAATAGGGGGCTAGGGGAAAAACAATCATGCAATAAAATGCATGAAAAAAATACATTAAATTTCCTTTTTCACATATATTTTTTTTTATGAAAACCCCAAACATGAGAGGTATTAGAACCTATAGTACTTAGTACCGTGCTTGGGTTGAGAAGACGAAAGAAGATATTTGTTGACATTAGACTTGAACTTCTGTAGACTGTCATTTTTCAGGAAATACGTGTGAAGGAAGGTTGTTCCAGAAAACAGCAGTTGAATGAATAAACGAGGAAGATGAAAAGTTGGTTCTGTGAGTTTGAAGTTGGACAGTAAATGGATGTTGGCTGATGGTGGCACGAGTTCGGACTGTTTTGAAGGAGAGAGCAGGAATTACAGAAGCCAATTCAGAAGAACAATGCTCATGGAAATATCTGTAGAAAAGGCATGCAGCAGAAACAGTATGTCTACGAGACAGAGAGTGGAGAGACTTTGTTAGAGAGGAGTCATTAATTAACCTAACTGCCCTCTTCTGAATGGAATCTAGAAGCCTGAGAGAGGTTTTGGGGGCACCGCCCCAGATGTGGGAACAATATTCCATGGTAGGGCGGATTTTCAATTTGTACAGAGTGAATAGCTGTTTGGACGAAAAGTAACGCCAAGAGCAAAAGAGAAAACCAAGTTTTTTTAGATGCAGAGGAAGCAATATTTGTAATGTGCTTGTGCCAAGAGAGAGATTAGAAGTCAGGGTAATCCCCAAAAGAGATATATATCATTTTGCTTAGAAATTGGAGTGTCACCAAAGATAAGCATAGGAGCAGAAGAATCCTTTTTGCGAGATATAAGACAAGACTGAGTTTTAGAAGGATTGAAATCAACTAAGTTGTCTTTGTCCCACTGGAGAATTACCTGGAGATCGGCATTTAAGAAATTGGTAGCGGATATTCGAGAAGTTGAAGCTGATTGAGCAGGGCAAGGTTTTTCAAAATGGAAAGTGGAATGCAATGTCCTATCATTGGCAAAACTATGGATAGAATTTCCAATCGACAATAAAAAAAAAAAAAAGTAAAGTGCACCCATTATCAACCCACTGCAGGATGGAAGCCTCCTCAACAATTCATGCTGAGGGAAATAGACCATAATCTGCCACACTGGTCCAGTGTGGGTTGGCAGATCGACCGTATTCAGCAGTCAGGGGCTTGAACCCCCGGTCTACTCAAAGAGCATGTGCTACTGCACCACCGCTCCTGACCACTCGGCTATGGAAGGTCATTAATATACAAGAGGAAAAGAGTGGGGGAGAAGAACTGAACCTTGGGGGACAGCATTAGTGGAGAAGTTAGAAGACAGAGAGTCATCTACCATCACCCTCAGTGAGCGATCAGAGAGAAAACTGGATAACCAATTACAAAAAACAGTTGGCAAACCATAAGATGGAAGCTTGTTTAGAAGACCTTTAGGCCAAACACAATTGAAAGCCTTTGAGATGTCAAGGGCAACTGCTTGTGTTTCACTGAACTTTTTCATTGAATTTGTCCATAAATGGGTAACATAAGCCAGAATATCACCAGTGGATCGACACTGGCTGAATCCATACTGGCGATTGTTGATCAGACGGAAGGTTTCTAGGTAGTTTCAGAGTTGACAGTTAATTGATTTCTCCATTACTTTAGAAAGAGTAGAAGTAATTGCAATGGGACGATAATCAATGGGAGGGACTTGTCACTCTTTTTAGGAACTGGCTGGATATGAGCAAATTTCCAAGCAGAAGGAAAAACACCTTGGGAATAAGAAAGTGATAAAAGGCAGCAAAGAACAGGAGTAAGTTCAGGAGCACAGGTTTTGAGAACAAGTGGAGAAATACCATCAGGACCTGGAGCTTTCTTAGCATCAAGGTTTGCCAAAATCCTTCTGACATCCTTTTGACGAAAGACCACAGGAAGCATTGAATGGAGCATGTTGGGAATGGTGGGAGGTGTTTTACCAAGATCATTAATACATAAGTTGGAAGAGAAATGGGATGCTAGCAGGTCAGCTTTATCCTTGGCTGAAGTGACAACAGAACCGTCTGGTTTTGATAGAGGTGGGAGCAGAGATGGGCAAAACTTGCGGCCAATAGCTTTGGCAAGGGACCACAATGCTGGGCTACCATTAGGGCAAGAAGCAAGTTTTCTACTCTTAGCCTGTTCAAAATCTGGTTTGGACTGATTAATGACTGCTTTAGGCGCCTCCGTAGCCAGGTGGGAAGGAGCAGCAGTGCGTAGCACACGCTTCTTGATTAGACTGGGGTTCGAGCCCGTCACCACCAAATATGGAGGATGCGGAAAGGTCAGGGAATGACCACCGCATATTCCCGGAGCAATATGGTCTTAGTTGCTAATGCTCCTAAAAAAAAAAAAAACAAATAATGCTGCTTTAACAAATACAATCAGACCTCCCTTTAACAAACTTCCATGTAGCATATTTTACTATTTAGCAAATTTTTTTTTTTTGATTTTCCCCTTGTCATTACATTGAAAATAGTTTCCATATAATGAAGAAAATTTCCATATAACAAACTGATTTCTTTATATGGAAATAGACCCAGCACTGTAAAAAGCACGAATTAACAGTTAAAAGGATTAAGAATTAATCACTTTAGCTTTTAAGAGCTGAAGGGTTTAATTCTTAAGAGCATTCCAGAATTTAGTGGTGCCTGTAAAACCTATACAACTGCTTTTACTGTACCAAGAAGTTGCGCTGGTCAGCTCTGTGTCCACAGCCATTAGCAAAGATTAAGGCATATTCCCAACATGGACATTGGCTCTGGTCAACTTGTTTTCTGTTGTATGCACCCTATTAGAAAATTAGAAGTGAGCGATTTTCCTTTATCCCGGAAATTCGTCTGTTTCCCAGAAATGAGTCATCTTTGCTTTCACTAAATTTCACACTGTCTCTGTATGGTAAGTGCAAGTTGTCCCCAAATCAGTTTTGTTTTAGCTGTACAAGTAACCTTACAATGCCTAAGAGGAAATCCTTGAGTGTAGTGGCAAAAATGGAAGTGTTTAATAGGGATGTTAAAAAAAAAAAAAAAAAAAAAATCCCTTTAAAATTTGGTATCCCTGCCAGTAGTATGTCAACAATTCTGAAAAACTGTGTTTCGATTCTCAAACTGTTTGAAGAAAGGGGACCCAGTTGGAAGCGTGTGAAATTATGCCTGTATGAAAATATAGATGAAGTCGTTTTTAAGTGAGTGAAGTTGATTCGAGACCAAAACATGCTGCTATCATTTATAAAAGAAAATTTATAAATTTTTGGCCATTAATAAAAGAAAAGGCTATGAAGTATGCATCTTTTCTGGAGCATAAAACATTCCAAGCCAGTTCTGGTTGGCTGGACAAATTTAAAAAGCTCCATGACTTACTTGAAAAAATTATTTCTGGTGAAAGTAGAGTTGTAATTGAAGAAGTTGTACCCATTGGAAAGAAACAGTTTTGAAAAAAAAAAAAAAAAAAAAATATGGAGGACTACGAGCCCAAAGACATATTCAATGTTGATGAAACAGGTCTATTTTTTAAATGTTTGCTGAACAAGACGCTGATTTTTAAAGGTGATAAATGTATAGGTAAAAATAGTAAGGAGAGAATTACAGCCTTGATTGGTGTAAATATGGCTGGTAATGAAAAACTAAAGCTTTTGGTAAAAGGCAAAAGTAAACAACCTTGATATTTCAAAGGAGTAAAGTCATTAGAGTTGGACTACTACAAAAAAAGCTTGATGACAAGTGAAATTTTTGAATAGTGGATTTTAAATTTTGATAGAAAGATGATGAAACAAAACATAAAAATCACGTTGATTGTCTGCAACTGCCCTGCCCACCTTCACGCAGTAATTTCAAAACTTACAAGTGCGAAGCTTGTTTTCTTCCCTTCGAATACCTTGTCTAGACTGTAGCCAATGGACCAAGACATTATCAAGAATTTGAAAATGCACTACTGAAGGTACAGACTGAAAAAAAATTGTATTGAGAATAGAAACCAACCACACCAACCTATAGATTCTGTTTTAGATTTGCAGATGTGCATATCAGAATTGGCGAAAGTCTGGAATCAAGAGGTGATGGAAACAATGATTAAGAATTGTTTTGCAAAGGAATTGTTAACTGCCGTTTTAGCAAAGCACGTTTTGCTAAAACGGCAGTTAACAGCGATGAACTACTACATGATATTGAGTAAATTTGGGGAGAACTCCAAGTGAGAGGTTTGATCAGAAATTGTTCTTGATGAATTTTTAGGAGTTGATAATGATATCATAGTAGCTGAATGTCCAAGTGACTCCAATGTTTTGGAGCGTATTCAAAGAACTACAGACAGTATCGATGGTGAGTTGAATGAAAATGAGGGCAATATTAAACCTTCCAAACTTGAAATGTTGGCAGCATTTGAAACTTTGCCTCGAGACCTTCAGTGTGAAGAAAATATGCCAGAAAATATATTTGAGAGTTTAAACAAATGCAAACATTTTCATGAACGATGCACAGTAAAATCCAATGTACAACAAAAAATAACCTAACCAGATATTTTACAAAATAATTCTTAAAAGTGTACTAATATATTGTGTGCATCATGTAAGTAGTCATTTCTTAATTTGTATGTTTAAATAAATTAATTGTTTTAAAATGTTAGAAAATTTATTCATTCCAACTTATTTCTGATTTATTTTCTCTTTTCCTATATTTCTGAATGTTGAATTACAGTATATTTCGTTGTTGGAAAGGTCATATTTCTTTATAGCGAAATTTCTATTTAACGAATTTTTTCAAGTGAATGATCGATTTCGTTATATAGAGGTCCAACAGTATATAGCATAAATTCAATGTTTGTTATAAAATGTAAAATATTAGTATACATTAATATAAATAGATAGTATGAATCAGAGCTGTAATACTCAATATGTTCTACGTTGATAATAATATTAGTAAATTAATAAGAGGAGTTTACCTCAATATAGTACGTGGAACACTTCCGTATGATACCCTCCAGAAATTAAAACGGAAAAAACAAAAAAATCGACAACTTACCGGTACATTAAAGTAAAGTATAAATAATTAAAGTAAAATATAAATAATTAAATAATCAATTTAACACAATTCAAAATCAATTCAAAACAATTAAAATTCAAATTAACGCAATTAAAAGAATCTAACGAAAATATTCAAAACGATTTTCCTTCCTGAAGCTGACAATGCTTTTCGACCGACTGTCGTGATCACAGGAATGAAAATTACCGAATCAGGCTAAACCTGCAACTTAAATAGTGATTATATGTCTTCGCGCATGCGCGTAAAGGTCCACGCATCGGAGATCAAATATGGCCGCCGAACATTAACAGAATTCTCGTGTAATTTAATTTCAACGGTTTCTGCAATTAATAGTCGCGTATAATTATGTTGAACGTTAAGTATTTTGGCCTCGTTAAATAAAAAAGTATGTTTTTCGTTAATGGCATGAAAGGCTAATTCTGACGCTGCTGAACGAGAAGCACGAACTGAGGCTTCGTGTTGATTTACACGAATATTAAGAGAAAACCGCGTAGAACCCTGGTAAGACGAGTCGCAATCACCGCAAGAAATGTTGTATACTAGATCATTAATTTGTGTTGCGAACGCGGAAAGAACCGAGCGATTGTTCAGTATAGTGTGTAACTTCCGTATAGGCCTAGCTATAATTTTAAATTCGGTATCTTTAAAGAATCTGTTAAGCTGTTTGTGCCACTGTTCAACATATGGGACAGAAATAAAGTATTTTTTGATATTACTATTGTTGATTGGTGTAGTATTTTTTATCCTATCCTTAGCTTGTACCCTAATTCGATTTATTGTGTTAATGGGATAACCCCTGTTCAAGAATCTGCTAGTTAATATTTGTATTTCTGAGTCCAAAGCAGAATCCGTCGTTGAATATTTATAGGCATTTAGAAATTGATTAAAGATAATCGATCTTTTGTAGGTGAACGGGTGGTAGCTATTATAATGTAGAAGCATACCGGTGTTTGTGGGTTTTCGATAGATGCTAAATTGTATTTTGTTCGAGTCCTGGGTAAGCGTGAAATTTAGAAAGTTTAATGACTTAGTATCCGTATTTTCCCTTTCCAATGTAAATTTGAGTCTAGAATGAATATTATTAAACGAATGTAAAATGTCTTGGATAGTAACATACGGAAGTGTTCCACGTACTATATTGAGGTAAACTCCTCTTATTAATTTACTAATATTATTATCAACGTAGAACATATTGAGTATTACAGCTCTGATTCATACTATCTAATTAATTTTCAAACTCTTATTGACTAGTTCATTCACTTCCTGTCTCTCCAGTAGTATACAATCGAGACACAATTATGGGAGATTTTTTGAATGGCTTGGTACAAAATTACATTAAATCTACACTAAGGTACTCGGCCCAAAGTTACCATATTTCTTTCCTAAAATATTGCCTTCAAAACAACATCGTTCCGAAGTTTGCCAGGGTGAATTTAAATCAAAAAATTTCAGGCATAAAACAACTATCACTGGCGACATCACGTAATATTGTTAAGCTTGCCTTAAAATCTCGATATTCGGATAAACAAAAATACCTTTCCCAGGTTAGGAAGCTTCGCGATAAATTAAAAAATTATCTACATCCGAACGATTGGTCTGTATTGAAGACCTCCATAGATTTGCGACGGGAAGCACAAGCCTCAGAAATAAAAAAACAGACACGTTAATAAGTTGCAAGCATTATCGAATAGTTCAAGACACGTTCATGCGAATTCTAACACATTGTCGCGAGCTTGCGACCAAGTTCACACGAGTTGGGTGACATCCTCCCCACAGACACATAACGCACTACCACAGAATATGTCGGCTAGTTCACGAACACCCCCTCACCCAGTATCCAACGAACCGACATATCAACAGGTTACAAATCTTTCCTCGTGTACACTATCGCAGGACCAGATTTCACTTTTATCCAAAGGATTAAATTATAATTTACCACCTCGAAAGCTGCCAAAAAAACAATGCGTAATTGATATTGAATTTGGACTTCGTAGTGTTCCACAAAAAGATGTATTTATTCAACAAGTTAACCAAGTAGTGAATAACATAAAAGAAACGCGACTTCCTAAATTGAATACACATGACAGTTCAGCTTTACGAGAACTTCGAGAAAATAAGGACATTATTATACAGAGGGCAGATAAAGGAGATACAGTGGTAATACTAGATAAACATGATTATATTAATAAGTTAGATTCAGTTGTGTCTGATACCTCCACTTATCGTGAAGTGGACCCGACACTGTTTACCAATTTGGTAAATCAATACAATAAAACGTTAACCACATATCGTAAAAACGACTACATTACTATGGTTCAGTTGAAGGAATTGAAGTCCAGAACATACAATATTCCTGCACTTTTTGGTCAGGTAAAATTACACAAGCCTGGATTTCCGATTCGACCTATTGTTTCCTACAGGAACTCGGCATTTTCAGCCTTAGCCACACATGTATATAATATTATAAAACCTTTTAGACAGGTTATACAATTTGGGATTAAGAATTACGATACATTATTTAATAATCTTAAAGACTGTAGACTTGGCGACAATGACAATTTATTCTCATTAGATGTTACCTCATTATATACGAATGTAAACGTTGAATACACATTAGAGATTATTTGGGATATGTTAAATAAAAACTCGACACCGATTAATTATACGAAGCTGCCTATTAAGGAAATTTTTCACTTAATTAAACTATTAGTTGAGGCTAACTACATCACCTTTCGAGACAAGGTGTACAAACAAATTTTTGGATTACCAATGGGTTTGAGCCTGAGTGGCTTAATGTCAGAGATCTATCTCTCAACGATTGAGCAGATACATTTGACACCTTTTTGTCCCCGTATCACATACTATGGGAGGTATTTAGACGATGTTCTAGTTATTACCGATAGTAGTACTATCCAAGACATTTTACATTCGTTTAATAATATTCATTCTAGACTCAAATTTACATTGGAAAGGGAAAATACGGATACTAAGTCATTAAACTTTCTAAATTTCACGCTTACCCGGGACTCGAACAAAATACAATTTAGCATCTATCGAAAACCCACAAACACCGGTATGCTTCTACATTATAATAGCTACCACCCGTTCACCTACAAAAGATCGATTATCTTTAATCAATTTCTAAATGCCTATAAATATTCAACGACGGATTCTGCTTTGGACTCAGAAATACAAATATTAACTAGCAGATTCTTGAACAGGGGTTATCCCATTAACACAATAAATCGAATTAGGGTACAAGCTAAGGATAGGATAAAAAATACTACACCAATCAACAATAGTAATATCAAAAAATACTTTATTTCTGTCCCATATGTTGAACAGTGGCACAAACAGCTTAACAGATTCTTTAAAGATACCGAATTTAAAATTATAGCTAGGCCTATACGGAAGTTACACACTATACTGAACAATCGCTCGGTTCTTTCCGCGTTCGCAACACAAATTAATGATCTAGTATACAACATTTCTTGCGGTGATTGCGACTCGTCTTACCAGGGTTCTACGCGGTTTTCTCTTAATATTCGTGTAAATCAACACGAAGCCTCAGTTCGTGCTTCTCGTTCAGCAGCGTCAGAATTAGCCTTTCATGCCATTAACGAAAAACATACTTTTTTATTTAACGAGGCCAAAATACTTAACGTTCAACATAATTATACGCGACTATTAATTGCAGAAACCATTGAAATTAAATTACACGAGAATTCTGTTAATGTTCGGCGGCCATATTTGATCTCCGATGCGTGGACCTTTACGCGCATGCGCGAAGACATATAATCACTATTTAAGTTGCAGGTTTAGCCTGATTCGGTAATTTTCATTCCTGTGATCACGACAGTCGGTCGAAAAGCATTGTCAGCTTCAGGAAGGAAAATCGTTTTGAATATTTTCGTTAGATTCTTTTAATTGCGTTAATTTGAATTTTAATTGTTTTGAATTGATTTTGAATTGTGTTAAATTGATTATTTAATTATTTATATTTTACTTTAATTATTTATACTTTACTTTAATGTACCGGTAAGTTGTCGATTTTTTCGTTTTTTCCGTTTTAATTTCTGGAGGGTATCATACGGAAGTGTTCCACGTACTATATTGAGGTAAACTCCTCTTATTAATTTACTAATTAATATAAATATTATATAACAAATATGGTAATCTTCAAAGCATTAATAAAGGAACAAGATCAAAATATGCATGTATAAGGGGGTCACCAATTGGTGGATTGCTGTTAACATCCAGACAGTTAATAATTTTTAAATATATTCACTTAAGTTCAGATTAATTTAATGAGTAATCTAAACCTAAGTGAATCATTTATAATGGTTAGCACTTTGCTGTTAATGTGAGAATCAACATAAGTTGAAATGAATGTAAGTCAAGGACCACTTGTAAATTATTACACATTAAACTTTACTGTTTGAATAATGATCGTGCAATTGTAGTAAAAACTGATATATACCACACACACACACACACACACTACAAGCAAAGCAGGGACATTACACACATACATTACAAACAGCAGAGGCAGTGACATGCTTTTACTGTGTATTTGTGCATCTTATTGTTAAGAGTGAGTTACCACTGATGACAAGGAAAAGTTTCATTTTATTTTTATCTTGCACTTCTATTTTCCCTCTTAGCAAGTCTGATATCACCTGTTGCTGATCACTAAGCACAGGTTTTCAGTAAGCTTATGTGTATTGTTTCATTCTATTTTCTCCTATGTCACTGGACCCATGTTTTTTGGTTTTGTTTCAGAAAGTAAGGTTTGTCATAATTACTGTGTGGTGAAATGTTGCAGAAGCAGCATCTACTGCTTTGTTGGTCACTTCAGTTTGATGGTAAATTTCTCTCCCCCCCCTCTCTCCAGTATGAAATTTTCCTTTTATAGTTGGCAAAAACTAAGTCATTAAAAATACAGATGGTTTTTTTTTTTTTTTTTACAGCAATGCTTCATCAAGAACAGGCAAAACTAGTGAAAGTAGTCAGATTAAAAGGCTAATTGAAGGTGACATCAGTGAAAATAATGCAGTCAACGTACTTTCTCTCTGCTCAGGACGGTTTTCAGGTCAGTGGGGAAAAAAAATTAAAATCACACTGTACAGAGTGGATTAATCTACGACATCATTCTTATGATTTCTATTTAAATTTTTTTTTGCTTCATTTTGAATTAATTTTAATATTTTCATTTCAAAGTTAAAAAGTTACCTTTAATCAAATAAAACTTTGAGGTTGTGTTCTTTAAACACAGACCTTGTTTTGTGCCCATGTCATATTTATGTACTGATATTATTATTTATATCTTATTAATATACAATTGCTATATATATAATTTAAATGTTTATTTTATTTCAGGCATACCTGATAATTCTTTTAAAATTTTTTCTGAATCTTCAGGATGCCAAACCCTTCAAACATCCCACCATGATTCTCAAGGAAATATTAAAGATCTGTTATCTCTTTGCTCTGGGAACTTTGATCAAAAGTAATTTTTTTGATTAATTTAGTTAAAACATTACATGAAAAAATAATGGTAACTTTAGTATTGTGCTCTTAAATTGTGAGAAAAGCTTTTAATAATAATAATAATAATAATAATTGTCTATTACAGCAAGACCTTGTTAACTCAAAATACATGTGCCTGGACAATATTAATTTTATATTAAGCTGGTTCAAATTATAACTCTAGTTATGTGCACTGTTCTGTAAGATGTCCTGAAAATAAGCATTTATTATCTTTTGAATACAAAAGAGAAAGGAAGAAATTGAAACATACCCTGATTTTTTTGGATATATATGCTATCTTAATTTCATCTTGCTTTTCCTTCAGAGCCTAGCATTGATGATCATTGTACTTCTCCTGCACACAGTTTGTAGTCACATAACATTCAATATATCCCTTGGTTTTTTTGATAGAGAAAGATCAGAAGAATTCTAAACTGCTTTGTAGTTTTTCTCTGCTTATTCTTTGGGGCACTATGGCCACAGATGCCAATGTGCCGGATAAATTCCGAAACAAACAAACAAACAAACAACTGCTTAGTCTTAAAACCCGTGTTCCACAGTTCACTCTTATTTTGTGTCACAGATCAGTCAAAAACCAAAATTCATTTTATGGTAGGCAAAAACTAAATGTCATTAAAATACAGATGATTTTTTTTTTTTTTTTTACTCTTCTTCCACTGATATTTTTCCATTCAGTGTGAAAATTTCCATGAATGCGGCCAGTCACTAAGAGAAGGTACACATCTCTCGTTCTCTGTGTGATTAGTTATACAGTAAACCCCCGCTATTCGCAGTATCTGTATTCGCGATCGCCAATTTAATATAAAATTAAACCTAAAAAAATGTGAATTTTAAAGCGCCCTGAATATTTTCCGCCATAAAAAAACATGGGCGTGGCTAAAATTATCTTTCCCGGTCAAAACAGCGCTCAATGGGTGGGGGGGAGAGGGGTGACAAAATCGCTAGCGTGGATGTTTCTCGCTAATCCTTGTTCAGTATGTGTTATGCGCTTGTCATGGATGGTTTCATCGTTTGCTTTTAATTTATATGCTTATAAATTGAATAAATTTATCAATTTATAAATTGATATTTTTATAATTGATATGCTTACAAAAATGATAAATCTAGCGTTTTGCATTGTAAAACAGACTTTTTCGAGTGTGTTAACGGAAGAAAGTGACTTTATTGTGGACAAGTTCTTTCTAACCCCTGCAAAAATATGGCTACGAATAACAAGAGAAATGTGAAAATATCAAAGAAGGTGATGACATTAGCGAATAAAATTGAGTTATTAGATAAAATTTCTAATGGTGAAAGTGTCTCCTCAGTGGCAAAACATTATAAAATCAATGAGTCAACGGTACGATCAATCAAAAAACCGGAAGAAAAAATCTGCCGTAGTGTCCATGAAAACGCGCTAATTGCTTAAAAAATTTGCTCTGTAACTCGTGATGTTAAATTAGAAAAAATGGAAAAAGCTTTAAATCTGTGGATAGAAGACCGAACTCAAAATAAAATTCCGTTAAGTTCACTCATCATTCGTGAAAAGGCAAAACTCCTTTATCAACACTTTAGCGAAACTGTCGATAGCACTGGCTGGATAAGTTTTTTAGCTAGCAAAGGCGCTAGTTTGAAAAATTTGTTTGAAATTTCTAATAAATATTACATATAATATTAAATTGTTTCTTATTTTCATTTCGATGCCATATGCTTGCATTTCACTATGTACTGTCTATGTACATAGTCATATTATGAAGGTACATATAATACATACATAGACAAAATTTTAGACTAGCTTTTCTTATATATTTCGTACTTTGGAACGGAACCCCTTTATTACTATGGGAGCCATAACTCAGTATTCGCGGCATTTCTCAAGAACGTAATCCCCGCGAATAGCGGGGGTTTACTGTATATTTTTTGTTGAATTTATTGTTTATGAATATAGGATTTTACAAGGTGTGTCAGAAAAGTTTCAGGACTGATTTTTTTTTTTTTTTTTTAATGATACTACTAGTGGCGTGCATTTGCCACTGTTGAAACTATTCACTATCAAGTTTGAACTCTGTGCCAAGTTTCATCAATGTGCACAAAGGCACTTTACTGGAAAGTCATGTTTAAGTTTTCAGTTCAAAATCAATTCATGGATTCAAGGACTGAGTAAAGAGTGGTGATAAAATTATGTTTTAAAGCCAGAAAATGTTGCAATAAGTGCAGCTTATGGACATGAAGCACTATCATGATCCAACATTTTTCACTGGTATGGGTGGTTCCACAAAGAGTGGGAAGATGTTCAGGAAGAATTCATAGAGTCCAAAGAAACTCCTGTTCCAAAAGTCTTGAACAAAACAATGGTGGTGTTTTTTTTTTTTTTTTTTTTTTTTTTTTGATTCGCAAGGGATTGTGCACAAAGAATTTGTACCAAAAGGACAGACAGTCAACTCTGAATTTTACAGAGGAATGATTGACAGAATAGTGCACTTATAAAAGAACATGTCAAAGGATCAATGCAGTTAAGATCAACAGTGATCACAAAACAGCGTTCAGTGCTATATCAAAGATGGAAAAGCTATTAATAATATGGATGGAAAATCGGATTTAGAAGCGAGTGCCCCTGAGTCTAATGATCATTCAAGCAAAAGCAAGAAGTATTTATGAAGATATTAAGGATAAGTACGGCGAACCCCAATCCAAGTTCGTGACAAGCAACGGGTGGTTTAATAGGTTCCAGCATCGCGCTGGTTTCCACAACGTTAAAGTATGCGGTGAAGTCGCCAGTGCCGATTTTGCAGCTGCAGAGAAATTTTGTGATGTGTCGGAAAAAATTATTGATGAAGTCAAAGAGGAAAATACAATGCCAGGTTTCAAGGCATCAAAAGATGGTGCCACACTCTTGCTTGGGGCTAATGCAGTGGGAGATTACAGATTAAAACCACTGTTTGTGTACCATTCTGGAAATCCTTGTGCATTTAAGGGCATCAATAAAGCCACCCTACCCGTGCATTTCGATTGAACCAGAGAGCATGGATAACAATATCTCCCTTTGAGGATTGGTTTAAATGCTGCTTCATTCCCGAGGTTGAAAAATATTGTAAAGACAACAACATTTCTTTCAAGATTTTGCTTCTATATCTATTAGATAATGCTCCTGGGCATCCTACGCATCTAGATGATTTCAATTCGAACTTGAGAGTCATATTTCTACTGCCAAACATGACTTCACTCATCCTACCTATGAATCAGTGTGTTATTTCAAATTTAAAAGTATGCTATTTACGCACAACATTTGCTCAGGCATTGTCTGCAGTAGATGATGAGAAAAATTTTACTTTAAGATACTTTTGGAAATCTTACAATATTTACCATGCCATCTTAAAAATTAATAAGGCCTGGGCTGAAATTACTAAAAGTTATTTAAATGGTGCATGGAAGAAAATATGCCCACGGCATGTAAAAGGCTTCGAACGATTTGAAAAAGATGACTCATATGAAGAGGTTACAGATAAGATTGTAAAGGTTGCGGAGCTACTTCAGTTGGAGGTTGACACCAAAGGTGTGGAGGAGTTAATAGAGGAAGAAGAGAAGGAATTATCTAACGAAGAACTTATTGAATTGCAGGCAGTGATAGTGAAAGAAGAAAATGCTGATGAAGCTCAACATGAACCAAAATGAGGAGCCGAGACGTTTCATCAGAGAGATGGCAATGCCATTTCGTGAAATTGCATCGCCAATGGGGAGGTTTCAGAAGATGGATCCTGACAGCAAATGATTCTTAAAAGTTAAGGGGTGAATGATTTGCTTGCTTGCTACAAAGAAATAGACGATGAAAATAAAGAGCTACTGTCCAGTCATCCATTAATACAGTGGTTTTCTACCTTTTTTTTAATAACGCCACCCCTAAGTAATTTATTTTATTCTGTGGCACCCCTACTAAGTTTTCTGCCTGTTAGATCCGATTCTTTCTCTCTCTCTCTCTCTGTATATATATATATATATTTAATATTAAAAAAATATATATGTTATATGATAGTTATTACAATAACATAACTATAAACAAAATTACAATTCATAATTCAAATTATATATGTATATATAATAATTTTATTCTTTATATAGAGGTTCTAAATAAACATCAATTAAAGATCACTACAAAATTAAAAAGATACCGTACACCTTTTTATAATGAAATAAATATATAAATTTAAAAAAATAATAAGTTTAAATAACGTAAACCCAAATTACGTGGCACCCTTAGAATGTTGTTGCGGCACCCTGGTTGAAAACCACTCCATTAATATGTTCTTTCATAAGGTTGAGCGGCCGACCCCTTCTAAATCTCCACAGCACTCAACCTCTGCAGTGGCATATTTATGAGCTGAAGACGTCGATTCTGGCAACGATGTTCGAGAGGTAAAACTTATTGATGTTATGCCTGTTTCCTCTCTTATTTTGTAATTTTATAATTCTGAAATTTTTTTAAATTGCACGCTTTTGTAATTTTTCCTGCGATAGGTATGTTGATAATACCTTCACCGTGGTCCAGAAGGGGAGAGAGGATGATGCACTCCATTGGCTTAATAGCTTCTCCCAATTTATACAATTTACCTCAGAGGTGGAGACAGGAGATACCCTTCCATTCCTTGTCTCTAGGATAGGCCCTAGGCTTAAAACTTCAGTGTTTAAAAAACATATGTGCAGAGGCCAGTACACCCATTATAGTTCAGCACAAGCTGGGCAGCATAAGAATAGTGTAGTGAAAGCTCTACTAGATAGAGCAGGGTCACACTGCACTACCTCTGAGGACAAAGAATGTGAAATTAGATGAGTCACAGCAGACCTTAGAAAATGCGGATACCCCCAGAGGATCATAGACAGGTTTAGAAGAGGAATAGAGTCCAACCATCAGGAACCGTTTGTTCCTGTGGCTACCGCATACATTCCTTACTGAGCATCTTGCTAGAGTTTTGTGGGGTTATAAAACACGCTGTGTGCAGCTTCCCGGGCAGAGGTTGCACACAGTATTGTCTCAAGTAAAAGACCCAATAGCAAAGGACCTGAGTAGTGGAGTAGTATACAGGATAAAATGCCTGGACTGTGGGGAATGTTATGTGGGCGAGACAAAACGACGGCTAACGGATCGTCTGGGGGAGCATGCAAATTACAATAAGTCTGTATGCTGATTACAATAAGTCTGCTGTGGCCGAACATTTTTGGGAGAAGCAGCATCAAATCTCCCCAGAGGGTGCGGTTATTGTGGATCGGGCACATGGGTTCTGGAACCGTAAATGGCTCGAGAGCCTACGAATCTGTTTATCCGACCACAATATTATGAATAGGGACAGAGGTATGCATCCTCTGTTTGAAACTATCATCCTAAGTATAGACGAACGGTTTTACTTGACACTTTCCCGAGCTGTTTCCGCTTCCAGTTCAGACCATGCGCTGACTGCACCATGTGTATAAGTACCGTGAGCCTGTTATATATGGACGTGCTGCAGAAAGTTTTGTTACTATTGAGGAAGGAAGCCGATGCTTCCGAAAGCTCCAGATTTTTATCGCTTTTAATCCAGCTTATTTTTGTGTATTTTATCGCAAGGATTTCATCACAGTTTTAATGTTTTTCATGTACATAATTTAATATAATAGCAGTTTTTGTAAATATTTATTTTATTTTATTTTTAATTTGTAAATATTTTAGTTACAGTAAAATACTTATTCTTATGGTTGGTGTATGAGCTGATTTATTGCTAAAATATGAATTTGCCCAACCTCAGAGGCCTTTTCAGGATATTTCTTTTTTGATTCAATCAATTCAGTGAGTGCTGCACAAGCATGGGGGAAATTCCGATTTATGCAGCGTTCCGCGGAACACAACCGTTATATAAGTCAGGGAGTTCCTGTAGTCCTAAAACTTTTCAGACACACTTTGTTTATTACAGCATGAAAATTTAAGTATTAGTCTTAGATTAACCAACCAATTTAAGAAGTGCTGTTATACAGAAACTTTTATTGCTGTGAGTGGAATAACCTACACCTCATTGGGCTTGAGATATCCAATAGTTGCTTATCCCCTTGTTTTTCCTCTTTTTTATTTCTTTAATAAATATAGCTCCCCTCCCCAATGAAGCTGCAGGCAAGTAACACAACACTATCTAACTGCTTTAATGCCACAGAAGTTTTGGTTATAAGATGAGTGTAGCAGTTAGCAGAACACTAAAATTACACTAAAATAACTATGAAAACAATTAATAACCACACACATGTGATTGTGTACAAATGTACTATTTGTGCAATCAAGATGAGCTTTGCTCATAGTTGAAACTCACATTCCCATCATTTCCTAATTGTACAAAGCAATATAGTTGTGTTAATAACTGGGGTTATTCTTTTATTGTATTAATATCTCTCTCCAAATTAAATCTTAGTTTATCGCATATGGCACTCCACAACAACATGAACCTTCAGTACTCTGGTATTTGACATATTTTACAATAAGCCATATCAGTCCTAAAGCTTCAGGCCATCTGAAAATTTCTTTGACAGGCCATTGCTTTTTAAAATACACCCTCTTATTTCTCTTGGATACATGTCTAAATTGTGCACCTAATTCAATCTACCTTATACCAATTATATATTCCTTTATCAAAATTTCAAACATTATTAATTTGTTATACCACTGTGTATAATAACTATTCTGTGTGCGAAGTAGTAGTAGTAGTGGCATGTGATGCAAGAAAGCAAGTGTATGAGCTTATGCAGCATCAGCCAAAAAAAAAATAATAATAATAAAATAAAAAATAAAAAAAAATCACACCATTCCCTCCAAATGCCTGTCCAGTTCCTCCTTAAATTTATTCAACCTATCAACTTCCACAACGACAGATGGAAGTTTGTTTCAGCAGTTAACCACCCGCTGGCTAAAGGCAAATTTCCGCACATCTATTCTACATCTGTCCTTTCTTAATTTGAATTTATGTCCCCTTAGGTTCGTAATCTGAACAAGTGGAAGGATCCCATCAGAATTCAGCATGCTCAACCCATTCAAGGCCTTATACACCTCAATCAGACCACTGCGCAGGTGCCTAGTCTCCAGCCACTGCAATTTGCAGAACTTAAGCCTCTCTTGGTAAGAGGATCCCATCTTTCCCCCTTCTCTTGTTGCCCTTCTCTGTACACGCTCAAGCAAATCTACATCCTTTCTAAAATGAGGCCTCCAGACCTGTATGCAGTACTCAAGGCGTGGCCTGACCATTGCCTTATACAGAGGGACAATCATCACCTTTTCCCTGCTAGCAAAATTCCTATATATCATTGACAAAACCCCATGACCTGCCCTGGCAGCCTGTCTGCATTGCTCAGAAAACTTCATATCTGACTGCACAATTACTCCCAGGTCTTTTTCATTTTATGCCATCTTAAGTGTAGTACCACACAGTTGGTATGTTTCTCTGGGGTTACTTCTACCCATATGCAGTACTTTGCATTTGTCAAGGTTAAACTTCCGTTGCCACTTTTTAGCCCATCTACCCAAATTATCTAGATCCTGTTGCAGTAGCCCACTGCCATTACTGTCATTAACAACCCTGCCAACCTTTGTATCATGTGCAAACTTCGACACTAAGCCTGATATACCTTTATCAATATCATTGATAAATATACAAAACAACAGAGGACCCAACACCAAACCCTGTGTGACTCCACTAATAACATTAGTCCACGAAGAGCAGCACCCATTAATTACCACCCTCTGTCTTCTCCCACTCAACCATCCTTTTATCGATTGTAGCAACTTACCCTTAATACCATTCTGCTCCAATTTGTACAATAGTCTTCCATGCGCAACAGTGTCAAAAGCTTTTCTGAAATCCAAATATATGATATCAAAATTATTTTTTGCATCCAGTTCCTTTGTAACCGCATCATAATATCCTATCAGATTTGTTAGACAAGACTTTCCCTTAACAAACCCATGCCTTGTCTGAATTATTGCTGCAGTCTTGTCTAGATGATCCTGCAATGCATCTTTAACCAGTGACTCCATTATTTTACCCGGAACAGAAGTTAAACTAACTAGTCTGTAATTACTCGTATCAACCTTCGATCTCCCTTTGTGAATTTGGGATACATTTGCACATCTCCAGTCCGTGGGAACCTCCCCTGAGTCCAAGGATGCTCTCATAATTATGGCTAAGGGTTTGCTTAGTTGCTTTGCCGCCTCCTTTAATATAACTGGATAGATCTCATCCATCCCAGGTGCTTATGTTTAACTTCAACAATTTCTCCTCCACTTTGCTCTCAGTTATTACAAAATCATTAAGTATCCTGCTACAATTTGATAACCTTCTGCCATTTTCAAACCTTAATAATTCCTCGTGTGTGAATGTAGATGCAAAATACTCATTCAGTTTGTTTGCTATCTGAGCAGGATCATCAACAGTCAAACCATCGATGTCAAGTGGACCAATCAGATTCATCCCCTTCCTTTTAGAGTTTATATAAATAAAGAAATCCTTGCTGTTTTTCTTAGCATCTTTTGTCAAGGATTTATCGTAATCTGCCTTCGCCCGCCTAACCTCCTTTGTGACATGATTACAGACTAGCTTATATCTGCCATATTCTTCTGAGTTGCTTGATAATTTATATGCATCCTATGCATTTTTCTTCTCTGTTACGAGTCTCATTAGTTCATTTGATAACCATTTAGGCCTAAACCTTGAACAATATTTCTTAATAGGTATGAAACTTTTAGTAGCATCCACGATTAATTCCTTGAATGCTTCCCACTTAGAATTTACTGGTGGTAACATCGTCAGTTGATCCCATTGTACAGAATTTAAAAACTTTCTGAGACCACTGTACTCACCTTTACGGAAGCAAAAACCCTTTCCTTTACCCCTGATGGTAATTAAATCTTTAAGTAAATCCCACATCAGTACACTGTGATCACTGCCACCTAGTGGTTCCTTTATCTGCAAATTCTTAATACATGAATGATCAATGCTGATAACCAGATCAAGAGTATTACTCTCTCTGGTTGCCTCTCGAACATGCTGCTGCAGAAAGTAATAAACATATAGTTGAAACCTTAGTGATAAATCTTACTTATTCTTTTTTAGTAAGAATGAACTCTTGCAAACCTCTGAGAGAAGTTTTACATATGTATTTTGAATTGCACATGTAACATGTGAAAAGATAAATATTATTACTCATTTTGAAGAACATTTGGTTTATGAAGCATGGTATGGATCCATGTAAGGGCAAATAAGGCATAATTTGTTCTTACATAATTTGAACTTAATTATTTTTTGAAGTTCAAATTGTAGCCAGTTGATTTATTAGAATTTTAATAAAAGTTATCAGAACTAGAAGCAGTATATGCTAAGTTGCTCTGTAAAGTGTGTGCCATGCAACTATTATTATTGATAAGAAAACAATCCAGAACAGAAATAGATTTTTTGGTCAAAGTTATACTACTCTGCCAACATAGTTTCTGCTATCTTTTAAATTGTTAATGAATGGTTATCAAATAATTATTAAGCTAAAAAATAAGTCACTGAATGAGTGAATTAAATGTGTTAAACAAGCAAGAAAAGGAAAGAAAAGCAAAATGAAGTGAAGAAAAAGAAACAGTAAAAACAGGTATAGTGCTAGACAGTGTGCATTACACCAAGTCAAAACATTTATACTATATGAAAGATAAAACAAGTGTAATGTGTATAAAGATATAATAATTATGAAATATAGGCTAGGAGAAGTGTAGTTACAATTGAACATTACAGTCAAAAGTACTATATATATGGAATGTGTAAGAATTTTTGCATGTAAATAAATAGATAGGAATATCTGAAAAAATAAGCATAATTTGTCTAAAAATGCTCCAGCGAACTATAGACACACGCAAATATAATGCCCAAATAATATGAAACTATGTACAAAATGCATTGTTAGATAACTACAATTCTAATGACTTTTACAAAGATCAACTTGGAAATGTGTGCCGTATTAGGATTAATCACCCAAAGTAGTGGGGGGGATGGGGTGAAGAGATCATGAAAGGAAGCAGAATCATTTCCTTATCCACAGCTATGGTTGTCTGGTAATCACATCAAAGCATGCAAAAATTATCTTCATGGTTGCCTTCTTTACTATTCTCAAATTACTGGGTATTTTCAGTTGCCTGATAGCAAATTACAAGGTTTAATTGCATATGGACATCTGGAAAAAAGTTTTTTTTTTTTTACTATATGGTTTTAATGTATTCTAAATAAAACATTATCTTAAAGTTGCTTTTATTTTATGCTGAAGAATGCTGGAAGCATAATGAAGGTTAGAAGTAGAAAAATTGTTTTAAAATATCTTATATTTTTTGAAAAAAATAATTAATTATTTTTTGATACTTCACAGTTGTGTTTCACCAAAGACTGGTACAGTTAATGATAGCAGCCAGATGAAAAGACTGTTTGAAAATGATATATCAGAAAACAATACTGATAATGTCCTTTCTCTGTGTTCTGGAAAATTTTCAGGTATTTTTGTTTTCTGTAGTTAATACCATTAATAGTAATGGTATTTATTTTTTGTTTGAATTGTAAATGTCTTTAGATGCTATTAATGGAAAATTTTATGACATAATAAACATATCTGAATGCTCTGTGTTGTGGCTTCAGTTAAAAATAAGAGTGAAGTCTCCTTCATTCTTTTAACTAGTCTAAAAAAATAAAAGAATATTTTCTTTTATTTTTTAATAATAAATGATTGAATAAGTATTTATTATTAAATTAATTAAATAATTAATTAATTGAATAAATAAAAGAATGAATAAAAGCTATAAAAGAATAACTTTGACTTTTTTTTTTTTTTTTTTTGCATCCCGTCACTTCTTTTCTTTTCTTTCTTTTTTTTTTTTATTTTTTGTTAGTTGTTGGTGCATTGGCTTCTGTGGCCATAATGCACCTCCCAAAATTTTTGCATTTTACTCTGATCCAAGCCTGAGGTGGGATTCGAACCTGCAACCTTTGGGTTGCCAGGCAGTCACTTTACCCACCTGGCTCGGCTCCTATCACTACAAGTAAAATATTTTATTGCCAGCAACCTAATTGTTGTACTATAACTAAAAGACTGAGGATGCTGAAGGCTTCAGTGGGAGTATACTATTAGTTTTTGTGTGGGAAATTTAAAAGAGGGAGGAGAGACAGCTATCATTTATAGCTAAAATTATTTTGAAGTTTTATTACTTTTCATTCGGATTTGTTAGTAATTTTTTAATTCATTTAAATTTAATTCATTATTAATGACATGCTATAAACCTATTGCATATACAGTAGACTCAATTTTCTGGGATAGATGGTAAAAAGACATTCCCGGATAATCGATTTCCCGGTTAATCCAAAAATACAGTATGTCCCCAACATATGTAAGAGATACGTTCCTGGACTTATTACATAAGTTGAGTTTTAACTCGGGAATGACTAATAAAATATTGTTACTATATCCCTGATATGCCAAAATTACAAAAACCACATTATATCCTTAGAAGAATGAAGAAAGTTATATATTTTTAATTAGTTCAATCAAAAATTATCTGGAGACAGCAGTGTGGCACATAAGAAAATAAAACGTAAAAGGAAGAAAAAACGCATGTTATTGTACTGTAAAAACTGATACGTATTTCGTAGCCTTAGTTATTATAGTTAACTTCATTGGTGGTGATTGCTTCTCATATTCTGTCGTTCTCCTTTATTGTGCTCAGTGCTGCCACTGACAAATCTGAATTCCACGCGATACTTGTTGATGTTTGGCCATTTTCATACATCTTTATTATTTTAATTTTCTGATCCAACTCGATCACTTTCCTTTTCTTGATAGATTTACTTGTACTGCTGTCATTTATTCTCTTAGTTGGCACCATGATAAGTCAAAATTAAATTTTCTGGAAAGAACTTCACAGGGTTAAGGCGAAACTCACCATTATCACCCCACCCAACCTCACATTTTGCTAAAGCACATTTCCGGAGGTCACTGCCATAAAACAATAAAAACAATTTGCACTTTCTGGATTATTGGGCTTTTCTGTTAGTGCAATTCATTATAAACAGGTAGTAAACTCGATCTTATTGCATTTGCGATAATACAAATAACTGGAATTCTGTGGGTTTTTACATTATTATAGTGAAATTAAATTTTCACTTCACTGAAATCTTCAGTCATAAAAATATATATATATATATATATATATATATATATATAATTAGATTTAAATAATGTTAAAAAAGGAATATTACATAAGAAAAATAAAAAAAAAAAAATAAAAAATAAAAAAGGAGGGTACAGCACACATCAGGGGCAGCAAAACGCATAATCCTCTACATGATGCTTGAAATATAATCATATAAATTAGAATAAAGTTATATAATGAAATAAAATAATGCCAGCAGTACGGCAAGACAAGAGCGAAAAAACAAAATTAAACTTAAATTCAAATTAAACAGGAAGGGAAGAGAAATGTAACAAGAGTAAAAATATTGCAGCGAAAACTCTAAATTAATTTAGAAAATTTAAATATACAAATAATCATTCTTTGAAATTTAAAAGCCAATTAAATGAAATTTAGCGGTGCCCCCTCTGATGGGCACCAGGTCCAAATTTATGTGAAATATCACCAAACAGAGATTTAAACTGCTACAACAAAACCAAACAAAACAAAAATAGACTGACCATTATGCCCCATCTCAACAGAGGACCACAAGGCCAATAATGGTCAGGGAATCGCTGCATTTCGAACGCTAAACAAATCACCGCAAAGGAGAAACGATCGCAAGATCAGTCCGCCACACCGATCCCCAGATCGAATCGCCAATGCAGGGAATTGAACAGCGGTGGTCCTGATGCAGCGAAAATCAAAGATAGAACAGACATTAGCACTCCAGTGCAAAGCCACACTACTGACAAAAGCAAATTTAACCCGTTTATATAAATGAATAATGAACTATAGATGGCAGTACAGGCGCAGCGTTAGCAATTCGCCCAATACTATCATGTGACATAATTAGATTTAAATAATGTTAAAAAAGGAATATTACATAAGAAAAATAAAAAAAATAAAAAATAAAAAAGGAGGGTACAGCACACATCAGGGGCAGCAAAACGCATAATCCTCTACATGATGCTTGAAATATAATCATATAAATTAGAATAAAGTTATATAATGAAATAAAATAATGCCAGCAGTACGGCAAGACAAGAGCGAAAAAACAAAATTAAACTTAAATTCAAATTAAACAGGAAGGGAAGAGAAATGTAACAAGAGTAAAAATATTGCAGCGAAAACTCTAAATTAATTTAGAAAATTTAAATATACAAATAATCATTCTTTGAAATTTAAAAGCCAATTAAATGAAATTTAGCGGTGCCCCCTCTGATGGGCACCAGGTCCAAATTTATGTGAAATATCACCAAACAGAGATTTAAACTGCTACAACAAAACCAAACAAAACAAAAATAGACTGACCATTATGCCCCATCTCAACAGAGGACCACAAGGCCAATAATGGTCAGGGAATCGCTGCATTTCGAACGCTAAACAAATCACCGCAAAGGAGAAACGATCGCAAGATCAGTCCGCCACACCGATCCCCAGATCGAATCGCCAATGCAGGGAATTGAACAGCGGTGGTCCTGATGCAGCGAAAATGGGGATCGGTGTGGCGGACTGATCTTGCGATCGTTTCTCCTTTGCGGTGATTTGTTTAGCGTTCGAAATGCAGCGATTCCCTGACCATTATTGGCCTTGTGGTCCTCTGTTGAGATGGGGCATAATGGTCAGTCTATTTTTGTTTTGTTTGGTTTTGTTGTAGCAGTTTAAATCTCTGTTTGGTGATATTTCACATAAATTTGGACCTGGTGCCCATCAGAGGGGGCACCGCTAAATTTCATTTAATTGGCTTTTAAATTTCAAAGAATGATTATTTGTATATTTAAATTTTCTAAATTAATTTAGAGTTTTCGCTGCAATATTTTTACTCTTGTTACATTTCTCTTCCCTTCCTGTTTAATTTGAATTTAAGTTTAATTTTGTTTTTTCGCTCTTGTCTTGCCGTACTGCTGGCATTATTTTATTTCATTATATAACTTTATTCTAATTTATATGATTATATTTCAAGCATCATGTAGAGGATTATGCGTTTTGCTGCCCCTGATGTGTGCTGTACCCTCCTTTTTTATTTTTTATTTTTTTTTTTTTTATTTTTCTTATGTAATATTCCTTTTTTAACATTATTTAAATCTAATTATGTCACATGATAGTATTGGGCGAATTGCTAACGCTGCGCCTGTACTGCCATCTATAGTTCATTATTCATTTATATAAACGGGTTAAATTTGCTTTTGTCAGTAGTGTGGCTTTGCACTGGAGTGCTAATGTCTGTTCTATCTTTGATTTTCGCTGCATCAGGACCACCGCTGTTCAATTCCCTGCATTGGCGATTCGATCTGGGGATCGGTGTGGCGGACTGATCTTGCGATCGTTTCTCCTTTGCGGTGATTTGTTTAGCGTTCGAAATGCAGCGATTCCCTGACCATTATTGGCCTTGTGGTCCTCTGTTGAGATGGGGCATAATGGTCAGTCTATTTTTGTTTTGTTTGGTTTTGTTGTAGCAGTTTAAATCTCTGTTTGGTGATATTTCACATAAATTTGGACCTGGTGCCCATCAGAGGGGGCACCGCTAAATTTCATTTAATTGGCTTTTAAATTTCAAAGCTGCAATATTTTTACTCTTGTTACATTTCTCTTCCCTTCCTGTTTAATTTGAATTTAAGTTTAATTTTGTTTTTTCGCTCTTGTCTTGCCGTACTGCTGGCATTATTTTATTTCATTATATAACTTTATTCTAATTTATATGATTATATTTCAAGCATCATGTAGAGGATTATGCGTTTTGCTGCCCCTGATGTGTGCTGTACCCTCCTTTTTTATTTTTTATTTTTTTATTTTTCTTATGTAATATTCCTTTTTTAACATTATTTAAATCTAATTATGTCACATGATAGTATTGGGCGAATTGCTAACGCTGCGCCTGTACTGCCATCTATAGTTCATTATTCATTTATATAAACGGGTTAAATTTGCTTTTGTCAGTAGTGTGGCTTTGCACTGGAGTGCTAATGTCTGTTCTATCTTTGATTTTCGCTGCATCAGGACCACCGCTGTTCAATTCCCTGCATTGGCGATTCGATCTGGGGATCGGTGTGGCGGACTGATCTTGCGATCGTTTCTCCTTTGCGGTGATTTGTTTAGCGTTCGAAATGCAGCGATTCCCTGACCATTATTGGCCTTGTGGTCCTCTGTTGAGATGGGGCATAATGGTCAGTCTATTTTTGTTTTGTTTGGTTTTGTTGTAGCAGTTTAAATCTCTGTTTGGTGATATTTCACATAAATTTGGACCTGGTGCCCATCAGAGGGGGCACCGCTAAATTTCATTTAATTGGCTTTTAAATTTCAAAGAATGATTATTTGTATATTTAAATTTTCTAAATTAATTTAGAGTTTTCGCTGCAATATTTTTACTCTTGTTACATTTCTCTTCCCTTCCTGTTTAATTTGAATTTAAGTTTAATTTTGTTTTTTCGCTCTTGTCTTGCCGTACTGCTGGCATTATTTTATTTCATTATATAACTTTATTCTAATTTATATGATTATATTTCAAGCATCATGTAGAGGATTATGCGTTTTGCTGCCCCTGATGTGTGCTGTACCCTCCTTTTTTATTTTTTATTTTTTTTTATTTTTCTTATGTAATATTCCTTTTTTAACATTATTTAAATCTAATTATGTCACATGATAGTATTGGGCGAATTGCTAACGCTGCGCCTGTACTGCCATCTATAGTTCATTATTCATTTATATAAACGGGTTAAATTTGCTTTTGTCAGTAGTGTGGCTTTGCACTGGAGTGCTAATGTCTGTTCTATCTTTGATTTTCGCTGCATCAGGACCACCGCTGTTCAATTCCCTGCATTGGCGATTCGATCTGGGGATCGGTGTGGCGGACTGATCTTGCGATCGTTTCTCCTTTGCGGTGATTTGTTTAGCGTTCGAAATGCAGCGATTCCCTGACCATTATTGGCCTTGTGGTCCTCTGTTGAGATGGGGCATAATGGTCAGTCTATTTTTGTTTTGTTTGGTTTTGTTGTAGCAGTTTAAATCTCTGTTTGGTGATATTTCACATAAATTTGGACCTGGTGCCCATCAGAGGGGGCACCGCTAAATTTCATTTAATTGGCTTTTAAATTTCAAAGAATGATTATTTGTATATTTAAATTTTCTAAATTAATTTAGAGTTTTCGCTGCAATATTTTTACTCTTGTTACATTTCTCTTCCCTTCCTGTTTAATTTGAATTTAAGTTTAATTTTGTTTTTTCGCTCTTGTCTTGCCGTACTGCTGGCATTATTTTATTTCATTATATAACTTTATTCTAATTTATATGATTATATATATATATATATATAAATAACGTAACATAAGTCGGTGACTTACTGTATCAAAAACTGTTCAGCAACCTACATAAAAAGTATGGCGATAGATAAAAAAACGAAAAACTTACCACGCACTATTCTCACGTGTCCAATACGATGCTTCCCTTCATTTTTTACAATGACGTGTATGGTTTGGTCACCAGCATTATAGTGGTTCTTTAGAGATTTAATGGATACACCATTTTCAAACTTTTGAATAATTTTAAGTTTTTGTTCAATTGAAAGCACAACTCTTGCATTTGCCCATCATTTTCACGATTTCTAAACAAAAAAAAAATATATATATATATTCAAGTGGTTTGTAAGCTATTATTCTTATTGTAATTGTAAATTGTTCTCAAATACTTGCTTATCTTGTACAAGCTGCAAAGATAAAGCAGTAGGTAAATATTTTGTATTGACATTTTTAAGTGTGGGTAGTTTCTGCCCGTATTCCATGTCTGGCTATACAGCAAGCGGATGGTGAAATTAGGTAAGTACTTAGGATGGCAATAGCCACTCCTGCTCTCGTATTGCGCTAACAGCTTAGAGTGTTGAAAAGATTTCAGGAGAAGGATAGCAAATCGAGTACAGAGAAGGGCAACAAGATTAGTGAATGGAACAAAGGGGTGCTCTTACGAAGAAAGGCTTAAGTTTTGCAAATTACAGTGTCTGGAGACTAGGCACCAGCGAGGTGATCTGATAGAGGTGTATAAAGCCTTGAATGGTTTGAGCATGCTCAATGCTGATGGGATTCTTCCTCTCGCTCAGAATAATCACCTGAGAGGGCATAAATTCAAATTGAGGAAAGACAGATGTAGGATAGACGTGCGGAAATTTGCCTTTAGCCAGCGGGTGGTTGGTTGGTGGAACAGACTTCCATTCCTTGTCGTGGAAGTTGATAGCCTAAATAAGTTTAAGGCTCAGCTGGACAGGTATTTTGAACGAACAGAGGGGTGAAGTGGAAGTGGTTTCTTTTTTTTTTTTTTTTTTGGCTGATGCTGCATAATCTTGCTTTCTTGCATCAAATGCCTCTACTAATGCTAATGCTAAAAAATAGAATATGATTGCAGAAAATACATTAGGTGCAGGTTACCGTCCATATTAGTAATACCTCTGGATTAGGTAGGTAGTTGCAATTTGGTAAGGGTTATCTTTGTCTCTTTGTGTATCCAGAATTTTTTTATGTCTACTTTTAATTTTGAAATGACCATCAATTATAATAGCCTCACTAGCCTTAAGAGCTCAATTTAAAATATTATTAACCATCGATTTTACAATCTAAATAGTATTTACCATAATCGTCTTATTCGCTTTACAAACTAAATTTTTCAACTTTTAACAAATATTAACCATCAATTTTATGTTCTAAATAATTTTTACCGTCATAGTCTCCCAGCATTAAGAACTCAATTTTTATAAAAATCTAAAATTTAAAATATTCACTTTATAACTAAAGTTTTTATTAGTTTTTTAATACTAGACTTAGTAGCTTTAAGAACTCCATAATGATTTTAATACAATTTACTTTCTGAATAGTTTTTATTCCAAGATTTACTAGCTTTAAGAATTCAATTTTATATTTTAATTTTTTCCAAATTAACTATCAAATTTGGTGTATATATTTTTGTAAATAAAATTAATCTTTGCTTACATGGACTATACAATACCTCTAGTTGTATAAAAGAGAACACCCTCCATTAGGGCAGATTCGTATGGCTCATTACTTTTTGTAACTAGTAACTAATTCAGTCTTAAATTTTTTTTTTTTTTTTTTTGTTCGGCTATTATGCGAACATCTCTGTAGAGAACCATTACCACATTGATAGTTCTTGGACCGTGAGAGGTCGCCACCTTTGCCCTTGACTAGGGCGGAAAACTTTAACAATCTTTCTCATTTTGTGGTTCACGCTGCCTCGGGGCAGATGGTAAGTCCTTGTAGTAAGATTACGTGATAATTGACCTTGGTCTTAAATTCAACGGCGACTACTGTCAATAACTTTAAAGAATAGGTAACCTAACGTAGATGCCACAGTTTCCTGTACATAAAGTTAATCCACGTTCGTAAACTTTTGGACCTAACACTAATATTTAAATTTAAAAAAAAAAGAAAAAAATGGACAGGAAACTATTGAAACGTTAATGGCAGCATATATGTACTATTTCGGTACATACTGAAATAGTGAAACAGTGTGGCATCCTGAAGAGATACCGTTTAACATATATCTGCCATACCTAATAATTTCTAATTTTTAATGCTTATGTAAAACCTTTATAAACGTAAGTTGAATCATTAGTTTTAAATTTAAAATTCAGTTATTAGGCCAGTGAGCCTATTTAATTGTAAAACTACTCAGAAAGTAAGCATAATGGTTAATATTTTAAACATTAAATTTAACATATATAAAAATTTAATCCTTAAAGCTAGTGAGAATACTCAGAAAGCAAATTTGATAGTTAATATCGAAATATTAAAATATAAAAATGAATTCTTAAAGCTAGTAAATCTTGGAATAAAAACTATTCAGAAAGTAAATTGTATTAAAATCATTATGGAGTTCTTAAAGCTACTAAGTCTAGTATTAAAAAACTAATAAAAACTTTAGTTATAAAGTGAATATTTTAAATTTTAGATTTTTATAAAAATTGAGTTCTTAATGCTGGTAAACTATGATGGTAAAAACTATTTAGAACATAAAATTGATTGTTAATATTTGTTAAAAGTTTAGTTTGTAAAACGAATAAGACGATTATGGTAAATACTATTCAGATCGTAAAATCGATGGTTAATAATATTTTAAATTGAGCTCTCTCTTAAGGCTAGTGAGGCTATTGTAATTGATGGTCATTTCAAAATTAAAAGTAGACATAAAAAAATTCTGGATACACAAAGAGACAAAGATAAACCTTACCAAATTGCGACTACCTACCTAATCCAGGGCCATTGCTGATACGGACGGTAACTTGCACCTAATGTATTTTCTGCAATCATATTCTATTTGCTATCCTTCCTCTTAAATCTTTTCAACACTCTAAGCTGTTAGTGCAATATGAGAGCAGGAGTGGCTATTGTCGTCCTAAGTACTTACCTAATTTCACCTTCCATTTGCTGTATAGCCAGACATGGAATATGGGTGGAAACTACCCACACTTAAAAATGTCAATACAAAATATTTACCTACTGCTTTATCTTTGGATGAAACACTTAAATGTTACACTTAAATTTCTAAGTGTGGGAAACTACCCACACTTAGAAATGTAACAGTAGTAACTATATATAGTTACTACTGTATAAAAAGAAAAAAATTCCGACATCCCTGACATAAATAACGAAACAAAAATTGTCCTTTTGCGGTGCGGCAGAATACAGCAATCGACGATGCACTAAAACAAGCTAAACATTAGGTCTCCTTTTTTTTATTTTTTTTTATTTATTTATTTATTTTTTTTTTTTGAGCGGCGGTGTGAAGACAGCGGGGGTTGCAAGATAATAAGTACACTAATCTCCCAATGACGACTTATAACACCACTTCTTGTCGCTTATTTACGACTTGCAAAACATCTGTTTATACCTTTGTATTTATTACTTGAATTTTATATAAGATTTCGGGTTGGTTTATTTTTTTTTTAAATTTGGAGTCTTGAAGTGTCCTAGTTAATCCGATCCCGGTAAATTGAGAGTCCGCTTGTATTATGTCATTGAAAGGCAATTTCAAAGCCAACATAAACTGTTTTGCTTTTTGCCTAATTGTGGCAGCAGTTAGCATTAGGTTACATGGCAATAGTAAACTATAAAGTCATGCTTTATAGCATTCATACCTAAAAACCAAGAGTGATATATACAAATAATATTTGTTCAGAAATGTCAATTGTGAAAGTTAGAGTTTTCTGTGTTCTATATTTTGTTACATGTCACCTCTGTGACTTTTAACAATATATACATCTTTATTCATCCTGATTGAGTAATCCAGTAAAAAATATCAGTGATCATTCTAACTTTCTCCAGTTTCAGATAACCGTATTCCTTTATTCCAATATATATTTCTTTTCCCTCAGCCACAGCCAACATTACTACTGGCATGTATTGCCACTCTCTGTGAACTTAAAGACTGTTCTTCCAATTATGCATTGATGGCTCATATTCAAAGGTATAAGTTCAATGAGGTATAACTAAATAAATATTTTTCATCTACATTTACACATGAAGTTTTTAGGGATGTGGTTAGCAGAAGTTTATCTAATACTAATTTCAAAGTTAAATGATTTTAAAATATAATAACAGAAAGTAAGGTAGAAGAGAAGTTACTGCAGCTAAAAGTGAATAAACGTCCTGGCTGATAACTATCTAATTATATTAAAAGAAGATGGAAAAGAGGTAGTCATGCCTTTAGCTATAATAATGAGAGCATCCTGGCATCCTTAGATTCAGGAAATGTATCTGTAGATTGGAGATGTGTGAATGTATTTCCTATTCATTGAAGTAATTACAGATCTGTAAGTTTAATGTCTGTGCTAGGGAAAATAATGGAGCCAGTAGTTAAAGATGCAATCAAGATCATATTGGTAGGAGTGGAGCCATAAAGCAATCACAGCATGGGTTTATTAAAGGGTGATATGCCTCACCATTTTGATTATTGTATATAGAATACAGTATCCCATAACCATCCATTAGAGGCAAATTACTACTCTAAATTGCCCCTAATGGATGGTTAAGTGATAGGAGACAAATAGTGGTTATAAATTACCACTGTCCTGTGTGGAATAATGTGATGAGTAGAGTTCTTCACAGGTTAGTCTTGGGCCTAACCCTTAATGATAATTATCATATTAATGTCAGTATTTCAAGTTTTATCTCTAAGTTTGCTAATGATACAATGGTAGGCACAGTGGTTTTTGATAGTAATCAGGGTATATTATTTCAAGAAAATCTTGATAAGATAAACAGATGGACTGGAAAATGGCAATTGTTGCTTAACAGTGATAAATGCTAGGCACATTGGATAGCATTTGGGTAGCATTAATCCTAGAACATCATACCATTCAGGCAATACTAAACTCAGGACAGTAAGGTATGAAAAAGATCAAGAGGTAATTGTACCATCCCACATAAAATTCTCTTAGCAGTGCAAACAGTCTGCTAGGGTGCTGTTAGTGATATGCAGAAACTTTGCCAATAATGAAATACATAAGTGTGCAATGAAGATTACATGCCTGTGTATTCTCTCTCCCCAACTTTTGGATGAAATTGCATGTTTATTGGTACATGTGTCTCTTTTATTTGAACTGTGAATATATTTCAAAATGTGATGTGCTAAAATTTTTTTCAACCAATCTAATCCATATGAAAAATAATATACCAGCTTCTTTTCAACTTGATTAATGATTATTCAGAAACAGTATTATACAATTCACATTACTAAAAATATAAAATTTTTATTAACATGAAGTGTATAATACTGTTTGCTGGATAATTCTTCAACGTATAATAATAAAACACAGTGATCATTGTACTTTGTTCTTGTTTTATTTATTTATTATTATTTTAATTTTTCTATTTTTTCACAGCAGCTGTTTCCAAATGTACTTATGTCACATAGTGAATATATGTTGTAGTGTCATGGTAATCATGCATTTACTTTCACACTATGTACTCAATTTAGGTTTAGGCCTAAATGGTTATCAAATGAACTAATGACACTCGTGACAGAGAAGAAAAATGCATGGGATGCATATAAATTATCAAGTGACTCAGAAGCCTATGGCAGAAATAAGCTAGTCTGTAATCAGGTCACAAAGGAGGTTAGGCACGCGAAGGCAGATTATGAGAAATCTTTGGCAAAAGATGCTAAGAAAAACAGCAAGGATTTCTTTACTTATATAAACTCTAAAAGGAAGGAGATGAATCTGATTGGTCCACTTGATATCGATGGTTCGACTGTTGATGATCCTGCTCAGATAGCAAACAAACTGAATGAGTATTTTGCATCTACATTCACACATGAGGAGTTAAGATTTGAAATGCCAGAAGGTTATCAAATTGTAGCATGGTGCTTAATGATTTTGTAATAACTAAGAGCAAAGTGGAGGAGAAATTGTTGAAGTTAAACATAAGCGAGGCACCTGGGGTGGATGAGATCTATCCAGTTATATTAAAGGAGGCGGCAAAGCAACTAAGCAAACCCTTAGCCATAATTATGAGAGCATCCTTGGACTCAGGGGAGGTCCCCAAGGACTGGAGATGTGCAAATGTATCCCCAGTTCACAAAGGGTGATCGAATGGTGACACGAGTAATTACATACTAGTTAGTTTAACTTCTGTTCTGGGTAAAATAATGGAGTCACTGGTTAAAGATGCATTGCAGGATCATCTAGACAAGACTGTAGCAATAATTCAGACACAGCATGGGTTGTTAAGGGAAAATCTTGTCTGACAAATTTGATAGGATATTATGATGTGATTACAAAGGAACTAGATGCAAAAAATAATTTTGATATCATATATTTGGATTTCAGGAAAGCTTTTGACACTGTTGTGCATGGAAGACTTGTACAAATTGGAGCAGAATGGTATTAAGGGTAAGTTGCTACAATGGATAAAAGGATGGTTGAGTGGGAGAAGACAGAGGGTGGTAATTAATGGGTGCTGCTCTTCGTGGAGTCCCACAGGGTTCAGTGTTGGGTCCTCTGTTGTTTTGTATATTTATCAATGATATTGATTAGGGTGTATCAGGCTTAGTGTTGAATTTGCAGATGATACAAAGTTTGGCAGGGTTGTTAATGACAGTAATGGCAGTGTGCTACTGCAACAGGATCTGGATAATTTGGGCAGATGGGCTAAGAAGTGGCAACTGAAGTTTAACCTTGACAAATGCAAAGTACTGCATATGGGTAGAAGTAACCCCAGAGAAATGTACCAACTGTGTTGTACTACACTTAAGGTGGTAGAAAATGAAAAAGACCTGGGAGTAATTGTGCAGTCAGATATGAAGTTTTCTGAGCAATGTAGACTGGCTGCCAGGGCAGGTCATGCTTTGAAAGGGTTTTGTCAATGATATATAAGAATTTTGCTAGCAGGGAAAAGGAGGTGATTGTTCCTCTGTATAAGACAGTGGTCAGGCCACGCCTTAAGTACTGCGTACAGGTCTGGAAGCTTCATTTTAGGAAGGATGTAGATTTGCTTGAGCGTGTACAGAGAAGGGCAACAAGATTGGTGAGGGGAATGAAGGGGATCCTCTTACCAAGAGAGGCTTAAGTTCTGCAAATTACAGTGCCTGGAGACTAGGCACCTGTGCGGTGATGTGATTGAGGTGTATAAGGCCTTAAATGGATTGAGCGTGCTGAATTCTGATGGGATCCTTTCACTTGTTCAGATTACGAACCTAAGGGGGCATAAATTCAAATTAAGAAAAGACAGATGTAGAATAGATGTGCAGAAATTTGCCTTTAGCCAGCGGGTGGTTAATTGCTGGAAAAAACTTCCATCTGTTGTTGTGGAAGTTGATAGATTAAATAAATTTAAAGAGGAACTGGACAGGCATTTGGAGGGAACGTTGTGATTTTTTTTTTTTTTTTTGGCTGATGCTACATGAGCTCATGCTTTCTTGCACCACATGCCACTACTATTACAATCAAGAAATTTATTTAAAGCAAAACTGCAGAAATTAATACAATAATTAACTGTGTTTAGCAGTTACACAGGCTCGAACCACAGTTCTTTCGAAGAACGTGTGCTTTGAAAGGGCCATAGTTTAGACCCTCATGCCTGACCACTCAACTAGATATAGATATGTTCATACATTGGGTCTTATGTATGAACATATCTATAAACACATTTATGTCTTGCACATATTGATTTTTCCTTTTTTTTTTTTTTTATCTTAGGCTTGTCAGCAGATTCTTTCAAAACTAATCAGCCTTTGGAAAAAAACGGTTTGGGAACTCTTTCTAATACACAAGAAAATATGAAAGATCTTTTATCTCTTTGCTCTGGGGAATTTAATGAAAAGTAAGTATTTTTTTTAAATTTACAGTGTATGGCAAGTCAGTTTTATTTAATTTTAATTAAATTTTCTGATAGTTGGATCCAGA
The DNA here is from genome assembly GCF_048544385.1 of Mastigoproctus giganteus. NCBI lineage: Eukaryota > Metazoa > Arthropoda > Arachnida > Uropygi > Thelyphonidae > Mastigoproctus > Mastigoproctus giganteus. Next base: position 141,590,807 of record NC_143583.1, read on the forward strand.
GAAATAATTAAATTATTCCAGAGAAATAATTAAAATAATACAATAATGATTTTTAAAGAGCAAATTTAAATGAACCTGGACATCCCATTTAATTATAGTTTGTATTCAAATCCCTTCAAAATAAGTTTCAAGGGATATGAATTATCCTATTAAATTCCAAATTTAATTTTTTCTCATTGTAACATCCCTCTTTAAGTACCCACTTTAAGTATCCCTCTGTTAAGCACTAACCAGTCTAACAATATTGTAATAGTATTCACATATAGTGCAAGAAAGCTACAGGCTTTTGCTGCACTGGCAAAAAAAAAAAAAAAAAAAAAAAACACCACCACCAACTAGATAAGAAAATACAAATTATATGCTTCTCTCCTCGTACAGATAACTATTCAGTTGATCTCTGAATTTATTCAGACTGTCAGCCTCAACTACTTGCGAGGACAACTTATTCCGACAATCAAACAACTTACTGGCTAAAAGAAAACTTCCTTACAATCTAATCTAAACCTCAAGCCCTGTAATTTGAATTTATGGCTTCTAGTTCTGGAATTCTTTATAACAATGAAAATTCTATCTTCATTCATTTTACTAATCCCTCTCAGTGCCTTATAAACCTCGATCAGGTCACCTCTGAGGTGCCTGGTTGGCAAGCGCTGTAGCCCACATAATCGAAGTCTTTCCTCATACGGTAGCCCACATAATTGGAGTCTTTCTTCGTAGTCATCCTTTTGCCAATCTCACCATGCAAGTTGCTCATCTTTGGACACTTTCAAGAAGCTCAATGTTTCTTTTTTCAAATGAGCTCTCCACATTTGAACACAGTATTCCAAATGTAGTCTTACTATTGCCTTATACAGTGGAATTATGACCTCCTATCTCTAGAGGATAGTGTTTGATAAATCATTGATAGGACACCACTGACTTTTCTGGCTACCTGTTTACACTGCACAGAAAATTTCATATCTGCCCATTTCATAACTCCCAGATCCCTTTTTTCCTCTACTGTTTTTAATTCAACTCCACCAATTATATAATTTATTTTGGGGATTACTCTTCCCCAAATGTAAGACCTTGCATTTTGCTGCATTAAAACTTAGCTGCCACTTTTCTGACTGTTCCTGAAGCCTGTTCAAGTCATCCTGAAGGAGCGCTGCTTGGTACTGATCATTAACTACTCCACCAATCTTTACGTCATCTGCAAATTTTGACATCACGCCTTCTATCCCTTCGTTTATGTCATTTATGAAAATGAGAAACAACGGTGGTCTAAGAACCGATCCTTGAGGGATCCCACTTTTGACATTACACCAATCTAGAGAATATCCATTATTCACAACCCTCTGCCTTCTGCCCTGAAGCCACTCAGCAGTCCAATTTAGAATATTACCAGTAATCTCAACCTGTTCAAGATTATACAGTAACCCCTCATGAAGGACCAGGTCAAATGCTTTTTTAAAATCCAAATATTCTATGTTGAAATTGTTCCCTAATCAGCTCATGAGTAACTGTGTCAAAATAGCCTGTTAAGTTAGTTAAACATGATTTTCCTTTACCAAAACCATGTTGTGTGTCTTTCAGACAGCAATATCTATCTAAATGTCTGTTTATTGCACTCTAAATCATTTCCTCTAAAATTTTTTTCCTACCACTGAAGTCAGATTAACCAGTCTGTAATTACCACTTTTGTACTGCCTTTATGTATTGGAAATACGATAGCACTTCTCCATTCCAAAGGAATCCACCCCCCCCCCTAAATCCAGAAATGCTTTCATAATTAACCTCGATGGTTCAATACACTCCCTGGCAGTCTCCCTCAAAAGTACCAGGTATATGCCATCAACTCCAGGAGCCTTTCTTGCCTTTATGCTCAAAATATTTCTAATAAGCAATCATCTGTAATCCCAAAATTACTAATTTCATATGGCTCAGCCTCGCTAACACAGCCTCTGCTTAGCATGAACAGTCTTTCATCAGTAAACACCAATGCAAATAGCAAGTATCACATTCACCTACCAAAAAGTAATGTAATCTGTATTAAGTAAGTATTTTTGTTTTCCGAAAATTTAATTTTTTTTTGTTTGTTAAGCATTACATTTTTAAAATCTATTTAGTTGATTGTCTGTTTTCACTCGTTGACTAAACAGGTTTCATTTTTTTTTTTTTCTTTTTTATCACAAACAGTTATTGATACCATAACACAAAAATATAAATAATAATACTCTATGCAATGAAACTAAATTTTTGAAATCTTGAATTTCTTATAGTGAATGGAAAGCACTTCCAATTGAGATAAAAGCCAATTTACAGTAAATGGCAAAAAGGAATGTGCATATACAGTAAACCCCCGCTATTCGCCGGGGTTACATTCCTGAGAAATGCCGCGAATACGGAAAACGCGAATACTGAGTTATGGCTCCCATAGTAATAAAGGAGTTCTGTTCCAAAGTATGAAATATATAAGAAAAACTAGTCTAAAATTTTGTCTATGTGTGTATTATATGTACCTTCATAATATGATTATGTACATAGACAGTACATAGTGAAATGCAAGCATATGGCATCGAAATGAAAATAAGGAACAATTTAATATTAAATGTAATATTTATTAGAAATTTCAAACCAGCATCTTTGCTAGTTTGAAAAAACTTATCCCGCCAGTGCTATCACCAGTTTCGCTAAAGTGTTGATAAAGGCGTTTTGCCTTTTCACGAATGATGAGTGAACTTAACGGAATTTTATTTTGAGTTTGGTCTTCTATCCACAGATTTAAAGCTTTTTCCATTTTTTCTAATTTAACATCACGGGTTACAGAGCAAATTTTTGAAGCAATTAGCGCGTTTTCATGGACACTACGGCGGATTTTTTCTTCTGGTTTTTTGATTGATCGTACCGTTGACTCATTGATTTTATAATGTTTTGCCACTGAGGAGACACTTTTACCATTAGAAATTTTGTCTAATAACTCAATTTTATTCGCTAATGTCATCACCTTCTTTGATCTTTTCACATTTCCCTTGTTATTCGTAGCCATATTTTTGTACGGGTTAGAAAGAACTTGTCCACAATAAAGTCACTTTCTTCCGTTAACACCCTCGAAAAAGTCTGTTTTACACTGCAAAATGATAGATTTATCACTTTTGTAAGCATGTCAATTTATAAATTGATAAATTTATTCAATTAATAAGCATATAAATTAAAAGCAAACGACAAAACTTTCCATGACAAGCGCATAACACATACTGAACAAGGATTAGTGAGAAACATCCACGCCCACAGTTTTCTCACCCCTCTCCCCCACTCACTGGGTGCTATTTTGACCGGGAAAGATAATTTTAGCCATGCCCACATTTTTTTATGGCAGAAAATGTTCCCTGCGCTTTAAAATTCACATTTTTTTAGGTTTCATTTTATATTAAATCAGCGACCGCGAATAGCGGGGGTTTACTGTATAATATCAGTTAGAGTGTGTGTTTTCCTGTAAGTTTTGGTTTTGATGTTTCAAAAATGGAGCAAAGTACTATAACTACAAACATGCTTACCACTTTGCAGTTTAGTATTGTGCAGTCTTCCAAAAAATTTCACAGCATAAACTTTTAAATTTAAATGAAAATGCAGATGTAATTACATTAAAAAGTAAATGCATGACCACTAAAAACATTGCACTTAAATTTGAATTCAAATTTAAAAAATATTATCTCCAAAGGACATTAAGGCTTTAAAATTTACTAAAAACGTGAATAAAAATGAATTTAAAGCTTAGATCTTTAATCATTTTTAAAATGGCATAACATTGGTTTTGATTGTGGCAGTGGTGAAAGTGGAAAAGTCAGTTTGGAAACTGTTGATAAATAGTGTATTAGTGGAGTTCCTTAGGGTTTGGTGCTGGGCCCATTGTTGTTTTGTGTATTCATCAATGATATTGATGAAGGTATATCAGGCTTAATGTGCAAGTTTGCAGATGATACAAAGGTTGGCAGGGTTGTTAATGACAGTAAAGACAGCATGCTACTCCAACTGGATCTAGATAAGTTGGGCAAATGGGCTGAGAAGTGGCAACTGAAGTTTAACATTGACAAATGCAAAGTACTGCATATGGGTAGCAATAACCCAAGAGAAATGTACCAACTGTGTGGTACTACACTCAGGGAAGTGGAAAGTGAGACAAATTGTGCAGTCAGATAGGAAGTTCACTGGACAGTGTAGATGGGCTGCCAGGGCAGGTCATGGAGTCTTGTCAATGACAATGATATATAGGAATTTTACTAGCAGGGACAGGGAGGTGATTAACCCGTTAGGCCACACCTTGAGTACTGTACAGGTCTGGAGGCCTCATTTTAGGAAGGATGTAGAGTTGCTAGAACAAGTACAAAGAAGGGCAACAAGATTGGTGGGGGAGGAACAAAGGGGTTCTCTTATCAAGAAAGGCTTAAGTTCTGCAAATTGCAGTGCCTGGAGAGTAGGCACATGTGAGGTGATCTGATTGAGGTGTATAAGGCTTTGAATGGGTTGAACAAGCTGAATGCTGATGGGATTCTTCCTCTTGCCCAGAATAATCTGAGAGGGCATAAATTCAAATTGAGGAAAGACAGATGTATGTGCAGAAGTTTGCCTTTAGCCAGCAGGTAGTTGATTGGTGGAACAGACTTCCATACTTTGTTGTGGAAGTTGATAGCCTAAATAAATTTAAGTCTGAGCTGGACAGGTATTTGGAATGAACGGAGGGGTGAAATGGGAGCGTTTTTTTTTTTTTTTTTTTTTGGTTTTTTTTGGATGATGCTGCATAAGCTTGCTTTCTTGCATCATATGCCTCTTCTAATACTAATACTAAATTTCTCTTATTTTACTACAAATATTGATATCAACATAGAATGTATTGAGCACCATAACTCTGTTATATGCTATAGAAAAAAGATATGTAAAGCCAAAAATGCCAGTAATATAAATGCAGATTATAAATTGGGTGCATAAACTAGAAATTACAGAGGTACATCTAGTGAATCATTAAAAATAATTATGGCCGATCTCTGATGATCGTGATTGGTCTCTATAACTCTATTTATAGAGGAAAAGCCAATAACTTTTCTTTTAACATAATATGGTGAGTGTAACATCAATTGACTGTTCAAAAGCGGTATGTCTAATTTCATCACTGATAGTTCTGAATTTGTGAGCATTTATCTGTAATATTTCGAAAAATACGAGAGTAGACTGAAAACTTAACTGTGAAATAGGAGATAGTGAAGAAGGGAATGAATTAGGACTATTCATTATTGATTCTAGAATGTGCCAGTTCTATTTCTTTTAGGTATTTAGAGTAATGTACATCTCTGATGGAATAATGAAGGTCCTTTCTTTGATGTTTATAGTTAATACGATGTGAGGGCTGAGGATTTTATTTGGACAGTTTGCGAACACGTGCCCGCTTTGGACACAGTGACCACAAGATGGAGAGTTATATGTGAAGAACTGCATTGTATGACCATAACCCAAGCACTGAAAACATCTTGTTACAATGGTTAAGGGTCAGTGACGGTGAGAGTACCAGCCTAAGAAAATTTCATTGAATGAAACAATACATTTATAAATGTGTGGAGAAAGGCTTGTTCCCCAATGCATTGTTTGGGTAGATTTACTGTTAGTACTGAATATGAAGGAAATTTCTTGTTTTAATTTCTAATGCAAATCCAAAGTCCAATAATTTTTTATTAAATAAGTCCTCTGTAATTTCTTCTTTTGAAAATGCTTTGAGTATGTCATATATATGAGGGCTGATGGATTTGATCTTTTGGTAAACGTCACAGGAAATGACATCAGAAGAGATGTCATTGGAGTAGTTATTTACCAAATCAGAGTTTAGTCTCAAGCACAATTCCTTTGTTACGAATGAGTTACGGTGACTTAATTTTCACATTCCTAAAGTCAATTTGTAATCAAATTCTTAATGGCAGTACTTGTTTCAATTGACTTCTTTAGAATGAATTTTTAATACGTTTTGTTGTGTTTTGTTATCTGTGGGGGGGTTTCTCTCGTAAGGGAGAGCCATCATCTTGAATTGTTTGTTGAGTAGGAGCAGATGGAACTGAGCTTCCACAGACAGCTTCAGCAAAAGAACAAACAGTGCTATGGTTTTTAACTGATTTTTTTCAATGGCAATTTGTGAGCATCAGAAGTTATTGTGGAGAGAGTATCCACAACTTTTTCTAAAACATTAGTTCTAGTTTTAACCTTATCAAGAGCCGCCCTTAGTTTCTCATTATATGTAAGTGCTGCTCTAATGGTTTCTAAACTGGACCATTTGCTCAAAATAAAATTGTCAGAAGCTTTGGTTATTCTATTAGCATCACATTTAAGATGGCTTGTAATATCCTTCCTAAGGTTAGAAATTGCTTGAAGAATTGATGATGCATCCTGATTATTGTTAGAATCAAATTTAATGGGAACTATATCTACAACACTCTCCTTTTTATTTACGTTTTGTGACAACTCTGGAACATAATTTGGCACAGGTTGGCTAGAAGTAAAACCTAGGTCAGATTTCTCTATTAATTTGACATCTTGTGACAAGAAATTTTTGTCCAAACAAACAAAGCATACACAAGGATTCAGTAAATTTAAGTTATTTGCATCCATGCCGATCTTACCATTTAATGGAGGAAATTCCTCCAAGCTTGGAGATGATGTTTCCTCAACTGTATCAGTATATAGTTAAGGAAGAAGTTACTATAATCAGTAATTCAGTATATTACCCTAAAATAAAGTTATTTGATATTTTCTTCTTGTTGTAATTCACAACCCAACCCCTTTGTTGAAAGTGCAGGGTGTGTTAAGCGACAAGCAGTCGTCCTTTCCACTGGACTGTGAGAACAGTATGTATTTATCCCTGTGCTTCATGCATTTTAGCTGCCGAAGAGGGGTAATTGGAGTGTGATACTTTGACCTTGGTGGTAGTAGCCCTTCTGACTGATCACCTGCAACCTTTGATCTTTAGCAGGCAAGAACAGAACAGCACAGCACATAGAAGTAAGGAGAGTTCTCATCAAAAAGTAATGAATAAAATTAATTTACCTTTTCAGTTTTTCAAAGAACTGAGTTTCCCATCATGTAGATGGGATCCAGGCCTATCTGAGGCCTAGGCAAACTTGGCATGTGCCTAGGGCCTGTAAATGGCAATGGACACATCCAAAATCAATGATATCCAGTACTTTAACGACGAACATGAATGCTCATGTTCCTTATAAAATTTGCAAATAAAATTATCATGATATTTATCTTTATACTTGCACCTGATTTTTATACCAAAAATAATAAATGTTTTATTAGAATATGTATTATATTATATTCTTAATTTTTACCCTTAGAAATATATGCAAATTTATTTGCTTTACATTTTTATATTGACTCTAATCCTAATTTTGGATTATAGCATTAATTATTTTTATTGTTAAAGTAGGGGCCCTCAAATATTTTGCCTAGTGCCCAAATACTCTAAAGATAAGCCCTGATTAGATCTTGATCTTCACATTGATACCAAATATAATTACTGTTCTTTAATTTGAACAATTAAAATTTTTATTATAGGACAGAACAATGAAACACTCGACTTACACTTCAGCTGCGCACATTATGCCATTTTTTTTTTTTTTTGTTTTTAACGAGCAAATTTTAAAGAATCTGTTAAATAATATAAGAAAAAGTCTTGGCCAAACTAAAATCAGTGATTTTAGTTTGGCCAAGACAAAATTACATGTCCTATTGGGAATTACCCTGACTTCCAATCTGGTCTTGCAAGACCAGATTTGGAAGTCAGGCCCTTTAGGGGTTTATGGTTTTCAGCCATAAACCCCTAAAGGGGTTTATGGCTGAAAACCTCAGACTATAGGAAATATACTAGGCTAACAAGTTAGTGCAAAGCATCATTTTAGTTTGTAGTAAATCACCGAAGTAGGTGAAATGACACCGGTTTTGTTACATCTCATATAGTGAGCATCTGGACAATGAATCTTATGTTATTGCTGTACCTCGAATAAGAAACATTTCTACAGTTCCTTTGTGACCACATCATAGTATCCATTGAAATTTGTCAGACAAGACTTCCCCTTAACAAACCCATGCTGTGTCCAATCTATAACTAAAGTCTTGTCTAGATGATCCTGCAGTGCTTCTTTAACTGGTGGCTCCATTAATTTCCCTGGAACAGAAGTTAAACTAACAGGTCTGTAATGACTTGTGTTGCCCTTTGATCATCCTTTCTGAATTGGGATCACATTTGCACATCTCCAGTCCATGGGTACCTCCCCTGAGTCCAAGGAAACTCTCATAATTATGGCTAAGGTTTTATTTACTTACTTTGCTGTCTCCTTTGATATAACTGGATAGATCCCATCCACCACAAGTGTTTTTCTTATGTTTATCTTCAACAATTTCTCCTCCACTTTGCTCTCAGTTATTACAAAATCATCTAGCTCACTGCCAGAGTTTAATACACCTCTGGCATTCCCCTCCCTCAATAACCCCTCATGTGTGAATGTAGATGCAAAATACTCATTTAGTTTGTTAGCTACCTGAGCAGGATCATCAACAGTTGAACCATCAATATCAAGTGGACCAATCTGATTCATTCCCTTCCTTCTAGAGTTTACATAAATAAAGAACTCTCTGCTGTTTTTTTTATATCCTTTTGTCAAAGATTTGTCGTAATCTGCCTTTGCCTTGCTAACCTCCTTTGTGAGTTGCTTCAGACTAGCTTATATCTATCATAGGCTTCCAAATCGCCTGTTAGTTTATATGTATCCCATGCAATTTTCTTCTCTGCCACATATCTCATTAGTTCATCTGACATCCATTTAGGCCTAAACCTTGAACAATATTTCTTAGTTGGTATGAAAAGCGTAGTTGCTTCCAAGATTAATTCTTTGAATGCTTCCCATTTTGAATTTTGCTGTTGGTATCATCATTTGGTTCCACCGTATAAAATTTAAAAACTGTCTCAGACTACCGTAGTCACCTTTACAAAAGCAAAAACCCTTCCCTTTACCCTTGATGGTAGTTACCTCTTTGAGTAAATCTCATTTCAGCACACTGTGATCACTGCCACCTAGAGCTTCCTTTATCTGCAGATTCTTAATGCATGAAGAATCACTACTGATAATCAGATCAAGGGTATTACTCCCTCTAGTTGCCTCCCGAACATACTCTGTACAAAATAATCATCCAATAAATCCGCAAAAGCCTTGCTTGTGTGTGAGTGACCAACCCACAAATTCCAGTCGATATCTAGGAAATTAAAATTCCCCATTATAAGACACTCTGATTTACTGGCCCACTGTATTTCTCTGTACAGCTGTTTATTATACTCATCAGTCATTAGGCCTATAACACACTCCTACTCTCAATTTTGCTTTCCCAATGCTTATGTCACACCAAACTGACTCGACACTGCACTGTCCAGCCATGTCGACTGGCTGTACTTCCTTGGATTTTATGTGTTTCTTAACCAATAGCATAATCCCTCCTACCTTCCTATCCTGTCTATCCTTCCTGTACACATTGTACTCTCCAAATTCCATTTCTGCATTCCTTATATCTATGTGACACCACATCTCTGATATCCCAACAATATCAGCCTTTGATGTTTTGATCAACACCTCAAATTCATCAAATTTATTTACCAAACTCCTAGCATTGATGTACAGGTGTATGTATACACACAAGTATACATACACCTGTTTCTATTCTTAGCTACCCTAACACAGCCCATGTGTTTACTTGTTCCGCAGTGACTCCCAGCAATCTCTCTATCCCCTGCACCTTGTTTTCCAGGCTGCTGCTTATTCCAATAGAAGCGGGCTTTTACTTCTGCCAGCGGCTACTGTTAATCTATTAGTCCGTGTAACCCCCAAAGCTAGCAGTTTTCTGACCCACCTAACACTGCCTCAGTAGCATCAGCAAATATTCTTGCACTCTTTCTATTTAAGTGTATTCCATCCCTGTAGAAGCAGTGTCTCCTGTTAACAAGCACAGACTGGGCTGAGAAAAATTCTACCCCTTGAGCCTTGCACAATCTCTCCAGGGCCGAATTGATTGCCGAGGAACTCATCATATACTCTCTCCTATCGTGTCTGGGCAGAATTGCAGACACTTTCAAATTCAACCCTAACTCATGGCTTTTTTTCAACATTGACCTGTACTTGTTCTTCACTGTAACTTCACCAATTTTTAAATGTTTATGTCACTTAAATACTGCTGATATTTTGAAAGCATAGGTTCTGTAGGAATCTATTGTATCTCTTGACCACTTTTCCTTAGTTTAACACAAAAACCTATGATTCTTTGTTGAACAATAACCGGAACTTCTGCATCAGCCATCAGAATGATTGTTACTTCACAAAATAGTTCACTGTGCAACAATCAAACAATATATATGAAAGATCAAACATTTATTAATGAATGATTACTCTGTCTCACACTGTGCAATTGCCACTCTGTGTTTTTCACTCTGCCCTTGATTATGTATATATAAAAAGTACTGGATAACTCAGATTTATTTATTTATTTTTAATATTTTTGAAGAAATAGTTATTTTCTTTCATGTAAAGCAATTTATATATGGTATGCATTAAAAAATTAATGTTATTCTAACTACCTTAGCAGCAGCATTTCTGTTAAAGAGGATAGAAATATTGATAAAGAGACAAATATAATTAAATATGCTAAAGAAGAGGAAAGTGATGATGATGAGCCAACTACACATTCTTCCTTAAAATCAAAGGCTAAACATCTTAAGGTACGGCAGCTTATACTTAGTGATGATGATGACGACGACGATGATGAGAGCAGAAGTGAAGGTACTACTAAGATACAATCCAGTAAAGATGATGATGATGAACATGAAGAAGAAGCAGCACCTGCTTTAAAATTTAATAGCTTCATAGATGGAAGGAAAGGGTAGGTAATTTGTCCACAGAGAAGTCCTTTCAGTAAAACAAAAATAAGATTTTAAGAATTTAATTTGTTTTAAGATCTATAGCCACACCTTAATATTTGTATCAAGTAAAATTTTTGTGTGGGTTTCTATTTAAACTTTTTATGTAATTTAAATACAGTGAATTACAGTAAATATTACTTGTAATTCATTGTAGTATAGTAACACAACAAATTACAAGTAATTTGTTGTGTTACTATACTGAATTGTATATTACTGTTTATCAGTCATTATGAACTTTTGAAACATTTGCTGAAGGACGAACACACACACTAGTAAGAATACAGACATACACAGATGCATTGTCAAAAGTTCGACAATTATAGAAGAGATTTTATTTGGCTTGGTACAGTTGGTTGATTTATTAGAAGCCAGAAGGTCCACTTTAGCCTTACTTCATTAGTATTTCATCAAGAGTCACAATAATTGGTACAGAATTTGTACAGATTCTTTATACCAATTCTTGGATTGGAGTTCAGATTTAACACCCATATAGAGGAACTTATCAGAAATAAAATAATACTAATTACTTTAAAGGACAATGATATAATTATGTCATATATATATATCCCCGAAAGTGACCATAAGTAGGTTACATGTCTTATATTTCACACTAGGAGTAATTCATTCAGCAGTGAGTGTCTGTAACGAGCTTCTGTTGCAAACACTTGCCAGTGTTAACATCCAGCCATTAGAGAGAATTAACTACCAGTAGGGCTTTTGCTTTAGAAAATCTGTCATGGAGCTTCAGTTGATTGTTTATCATTCATAAAAGAAAAGGGGGTCGGAGAGCTGGTGGGAGGAGGATAGTTCCAGTGGCACACTTCCCAAAAATTGGTAAGTTATTACACTAGCAAACATCATGACGGTGTCATCTTGTTTTCTTAGATAATCTCTGGATTTACAGTTAGTTTGCCAGCTTGGTTGTGCAGTTTTGTGTTATGAAGTGGTTCTTATTATTTGCCCTTTTTAGCAACCGTGACCTGAATCTGTTTCTTCAGTAGGTACAGCAGACATCCAGATTTCAGGAGCGGGAGTGCAGTAGCACACACTCTTTGAGTAGAATGGGGTTCAAGCCCCTGACTGCTAAATACAGTCGATATACCAACCCGCACTGGACCAGCGTGGCAGATTATGGTCCATTTCCCTCACCATGAATTGTTGAGGAGGCTTCCATCCTGCAGTGGGTTGATAATGGCTGCAGTTTTACCATCTGTAGTTGTCTTGTGGTGATCTTGTGATTCCTTAAACAGATATTCTTTGTCCCTCCACCACAGACTACTATTGAACTTAATGAATGTGATGTGATAGGAGTTTGATTTAAAGTTTGAAGTGATGTGATAGGAGTTTGATTTAAAAAGGTCAGTAATGCAGTTTCTGCTGGGTTTTATATGGAGACAAAAAAACTTTTAGGAGGATGCTGATTTGCTTAATTGCTTATTGATTTTATTAGAAGGAAGTTTTTCAGAAGTGGAAATTTTCAGTAAGGAGTTTTTATGTCATCAATGAAAAAGAAATGAAAATGAAAAAGACCTGGGAGTAATTGTGCAGTCAGATATGAAGTTTTCTGAGCAATGTAGACAGGCTGCTAGGGCAGGTCATGGGGTTTTGTCAATGATATATAGGAATTTTGCTAGCAGGGAAAAGGAGGTGATTGTCCCTCTGTATAAGGCAATGGTCAGGCCACACCTTGAGTACTGCGTACAGGTCTGGAGGCCTCATTTTAGGAAGGATGTAGATTTGCTTGAGCGTGTACAGAGAAGAGCAACACGATTGGTGAGGGGAATGAAGGGATCCTCTTACCAAGAGAGGCTTAAGTTCTGCAAATTGCAGTGGCTGGAGACTAGGCACCTGCGCGGTGATCTGATTGAGGTCTATAAGGCCTTGAATGGGTTGAGCACGCTGAATTCTGATGGGATCCTCCCACTTGTTCAGAATACGAACCTACGGGGACATAAGTTCAAATTAAGAAAGGATAGATGTAGAATAGATGTGCGGAAATTTGCCTTTAGCCAGCGGGTGGTTAATTGCTGGAACAAACTTCCATCTGTCGTTGTGGAAGTTGATAGGTTAAATAAATTTAAGGAGGAACTGGACAGGCAATTGGAGGGTATGGTGTGATTTTTTTTTTTTTTTTTTTTGGCTGATGCTGCATAAGCTCCTACACTTGCTTTCTTGCATCAAGTGCCACTACTACTACTACTACTACTACTACAATCAATACAAAGAAGGGCATTTCTTAATCCCTTTTGTTCATTTCTGAACAAAAGGGATTAAGATGACATTGAATAGATACCTCATAGTCCACAGACCTGCTGTTTTTAGCACTCTTGTATTCATTTGCATTGCATAGGAGCAGTCATTAAATTTAAGGTAACATTTTGCTGCTTAACAGCAACTTAAAAAGGCAAATAGATTACTCTTGTTGAAGAAGTTGTTCAATAGATCTTAAGGAGATTAGCATTAAGGCTTTAAAATGCTACTTGAATGTCGGCATGTGCAAATTCTGATGTTTAAAATCACAATTTGGCTTGCATATAAATCAGTTATTATAGAGATGTTAGGTTGAGAACAGTGGACCTATATTGGCACCTATCCAAGAAGTTGTTTAGTTCATGATGGGATGGGGATTTTTCAAAAATATTTAGGAGTGGATGCTATGGAGATTGGTCTGAGGTGTTAGATTAGCTATTTGGATTTTTGATAGCAGAATGACTGCCTATTTATTTTGTTTGCTTGGGTAGACTTTGCTGGACAAGAATGGAGTTATAATTTTTTTCCTAGCTATTCCAGAATGAAAACAGATTCCTGCAATTAGGGGTTAGAATTTGATCATAGAAGTCTGTTTTTGGTAGCAAGATCTGTGATGTTTATCATTGGAAAGCGAAATTAAATCCTTTTTTGTGATAATGCCAATTCCCATATAAAAAGCCAAGGCAAATCTCTCATAAAATATGGAACATTTTCTACTATGTCTTTGAGGGTTAGAAGAAATTGATGGTGTTTATTATATTTTGTCCAGTTATTGACTGAGATATGAAGAGGTTATTTGATGAAATGTCATATTACAGATTTTTCATGTGGAGGCTAATGATATTAACCCCTTCCCAGAAAATGTGCCGTAACGCATCGACTTTTTTTTTATTTTACAGATTAAAAGTATGCATCATGCAAATACTCATTGTATAGTTTTTTGTTTTTTATTAATTTTTTCGTGGAAAATACATGGGAGTAATTAACCCATTTGGGCTATCCCGAGTTATCTCATGTATGCCAAAAAAGTGTGCAAATTATATAGATTTTTTTTTAAATAAATTAGTGCTTGAGCTAAAAGAAAGGAACAGAAAAACTCTTCATTACTCATTATATAAATAAATTCAAAAAATCAAGTGGAACGCACAAGCAGTAACCTCCCACCACAAGCAATAATAGCAAACTAACTACATTCTGACACATGGCCACCCCAATTGGATAGGTGAGGTAAGCGTCGCTAACGGGCGGCAGTTCAAGAGGCACTGAAATATTTTTCAATATTATTTTTGTGAATTATTTTCGTGGGTTCAGTATTCTGCATTTAGGACAGCAAATTATATTTTGCTTACTGGCAGCACAGGAATGTGTGCTACTGTTCTTACATTGCTGTACAATAGAAGTAAAACGAAAGCCAGTCGTCTGCTGCCAGGCGTAAGAAAATCCTGAGAAATCTTAGGATTTACCTGGCTAATGCAAAATTAGCCAGATAAATGCCCGAGAAAATATGTTTCAGTCCTAAATTTGAAGGTATTATTGTTTGCTTCGGGTATTATTGTATCCTGAGATATGTCATGTAGTTCCAAATAACTTTTTAAACTAAAAACAAGATATCTCGGGATAATCAATGGAGGGGTTAAACACACGACCATTTATTGGATAAATATAGGACCATTCTGCTAGTTAAGTCAGAATGAGTATGTGTCTACAATTCTGCCTCAACACGATAGCAGGGATTATATGCTGAAAGCCTTGTGGATTAACTCAAAACTTGAGGGAATCTGCAAGGCTCTGGGGGGGGGGGAGATTTATCACCATTGCCCTCACTTGTAAGTAGAAGAAATCTATTTTGTAGAGATGGTATTCATTTGAACTGAGGTGGTGCAAGAATTTTTGCACCACCTCATTGATCATTGAGGATACCTTAATGGTTCAGGAAAATTGCTAGTTGGGGGGGGAGAAAGGTAATATAGATCCATGTTTATATGATGATATTGGGCAAAATGATGCTTGCACTCACCCCAAGAATTCTTGTTTGTTGCTGCAGCAGCTGATGCTGACAAGAGTTCTGATGGTAGACATTTCAAATGTCTACCATCAGAACCTCATTTCAAATGAGTGAGAAGATAAAGCTAAGATGCGTGTCATTGTAGTAAAGGGATGTGTATTCTCCTAACATTACTGTGTCTACATTAATGTTAGGAGTATTGTCAATAAGATGAGTGAATTTGAACTGGTTAAGACAACTAATGCTGACATAGTAGGGCTAACATTTTGTGGGCTGTTTTGCTCTATTCAAATCAGATTATCATTAATGTTACCATAGTGTGCATTAAATCTTCCTCACACTAAATTTATATTAGTGTGAGGAAGATTTAGAGCAAATTAGAGCAAGAGTATGGCAGCAGATTTAGATATCTATGAGGAAACTTATTAATAATTTGGTGTACCATAAAAATCCTTACATTTTTTTAAAGGCCATTTTAAAAAGACAAGAGGCTAAATTTAGAGTTGATATTTCATGACATTTTTAGCATGCAAAGTTTCAATTTGATTCTGCAGAATCCATTTGTACTGATTTCAGATTCTCTGGACTGATGCAAGAAACCAGTGATTTTGAATCACTGGGAAATTTGTTTTAATATCCAGATATCAGACTGCCTATGCAGTTTGGTTGATATCTCTCACTTAGCATAGCAGTCAGACTGAGAGACACTATTGTTGAAATTGTATGTATAAAAACATAACAAGCCTGTATTGGATTTAGAATTTTTATAGGGGGGAAGAATCATCTGTATGTACACTATCAACTTGGGCCATTTCTCACGTAACAGCTTCTCATATTTTGACAATGATCAAAGAGGACAACTCCATAGGCGCCTCCGTAGCCAGGTGGGCAGGAGCAGCAGTGCGTAGCACACATTCTTGATTAGACCGGGGTTCGAGCACGTGACCACCAAATACGGAGGATGCGGAAAGGTCAGGGAATGACCACCGCATATCCCCGGAGCAATATGGCCTTAGTTGCTAATGCTCCTAAAATCCAAATAACAAACAAACAAACAGACAACTCCATGTACATTAAATTTACTAAAACTGACTAATGAAATTTATAAAAATAAATTTCATTGAGGAAATCGTATGAGTTTTGCTTACCATAAAATTTAAAAATTTTTTTTAGGCACATTTTAAAAGATTTCTTAGAAGAAGAGGCAGAATTATCTGGAAGTGATGATGGCTTTGGAGAACATGATGATGAAGGCAGTAATTCAGATGATGAAAGGGACCTTGATGATCTTCTTGCTTCTGAAGATGAGCAATTAGGTGAAGATGAACTCAGAAACCAGATAGGAAGAGTTCATTTGTGAGTAATTTTTAAGCATATGCGTTCATTGTTACATAATTGCATTTAATTTTTTGAGCTTAGTGTTATGTTTTAAATGTATCTTCTGACGTCTCTTATAATTTTATTTGAATAAAAGAATCATTAAAATCAGTTGTAAAACATTTAAGAATATTTGTGTACTTGAACCTTGAACATACTTTCTAACTTTCACAATTTTAATTCGATGTTTTTTTCCAGTTTGATAAGCAGTTTATTCAATTTTATGATAAATGGAGCTAAATATTTTAGTTTAATTTGATACAGTGGATTCCGGTTATTTGGGCCACCAGTTAATTGGGGCAACCATTTATTTGGGGCAAATCTTAAAAAACAGATCCCAATCGAGAAAATTGCCGGGGTTTACTTTGCTTAATTGGGACAACATGCCGTTTAATCGGGGCAGGAGATCCCAGCACTGGAGATTACCCTACGATTGTCTCCGACTGTACCACGTGGTTTGGTCGGATTTCTGGAGGTCACAACCATAAAACAATAAAAACAATTAGCAGTCACCTGTTTATTCGGCTTTTCTGTTAGTGCAATCTATCATAAACTGATAGTAAACTCGATCTTATTGAATTTGCGATAATACTGACAGCTGGAATTCTATGGGTTATTATGGTGAAATGTGTTTACACTTCCATGAAATCGTAAATCATATAAAAAAAATTAATTTTCAGAATCTTCTCTTCATTTCTATTTTTAAAGCTTCGTAAATTATTACTCCGTTCTCACTTATGCGTATCGTGTTACTTGGAATTTGTGTGTATGCTGTGTTCTTTGTTATTGATTGCTTATCTTTTTACGGTTTTAAATTTTAATCCCCACCCACAAATGTCAGTGAACAGAAATGTCAACTAGTTAGTATGTACATATACGGACGTATTAATTATTCCGATTTTCACGTATCATTTAATTTGTTAATTGGAGGTAATAAAGGGTAAATTTGTGCTTAATGTACTTTTATAGCCCGTAGATAATATTCCTCCTATTTTTGCTAATCAGAATCACTGTTTAATAGTATTAAAATTCAATTCACAAACTTGATCACAATGACCGGCACTTACATCGTATAACGAACAGTACTTTACTATGGTGAGTCCATCGTAACGTGATTTGATTGAACCAATAACAGTGAACCAATTGTAAAGCGGGGGTCTTTACAATTGGGGCATTGTATTTTTAACTATTTACGTGAAACTTCAGATAATTGGGGCAGCCGCTTAATCGGACCAAAATGTACTAGTCCCGATGTATCCCAAATAACAGGAATCGACTGTTTTGGTATTTACTCTCATTTCAAACTATTCCAGCCTTTGGTTTTGATTAATGGGGATGTAAAGCAGGAATGCAGATTGTTTGTAACTATCACTATAACAAAAGAAAATTGCAATAGCTTAGTAAGGCTCTTTTTTTTCACACATATATATATCAAATTTTATCTGTGAAGATCAGATGACAAAAGTGTTTATTTAAATGAAGATTCAGCAAGAACATTTTTTTTTCTCATATTATTTGTTTATAAAATTATCAGCTTATTAAATATGTAATATTTTGTGTCAGCATATCAAATTCTAATATTTTGTGATAATTTATTAAAATTTCTCATTTTTGTCAATAAGTGATTTGAAAAACTTACTGTACTTCAAATAACCATATCTCTTCAAAATCTTTGTTTGTAGGCATTATCAGTTGGAGTCCTGATTCTTGGATAAAAAAAATTGCATTTTGCACATACATCTTACAATCAACATTTTGTTATCACATATAGACAAATATATGATTAAAATAAAGAAAACCAGAATATTTTATTGCAAGTTATCCAGCAACAAATCCAAAAAAATATCTCTCACTTAGCATGGCAGTCACGTTTTTTGAATTATGTGAAACTACTCTCTGGTAATCGTTTCTGATTGTTCTTCCCCTGTATCCTTCAGATGTGAACAAATAAAACCAAAAGAATCATTTCATTAAAAAAAAAAAAAATTTTCGTGCTGAATCATCATCTAAAGAGACTCTTGTTATCTCCTGTTGTTGAAGTCAAATTTTCAAAAACATTTTGGTCTTAGGATTTGGGCAGAACTTTTTTAAATCATAAACCTTATATTTCAATAACTTTATTGGAAGATTATAATAGCCCTTTTGTAGAGGTCAGGAGTGGATGTGTATGTGGACATGTCTTATGTAGGGTGGCACCTAAACCCTAAACATTAGTTCAACTCTGCTGTTGTACACTGTGATGAATGCAGAACTTTAGTTTGTCCTTGGCCTCTGTGTGTGTGCATTGTTTCTGGCCCAATTAGCTACTAAATGAATACTAGGGAGCAGCAATCACCAGGAAGGCTGCTCCCCCTAGTACCAATTCATACCACAAAGATGTTGGCCACAACAATATATGTACTGTCAAATGAGAGCCCAAACCTGGTGGTACCAAAAAAAAATTTGAAAATTAATAATAATAATATAAGAATAAATGAATGTTGAATGCCCCTTTAAAATTAAAAAATAAATAAATAAATAATAAAAAGAAAAAGTCAACTGTTGAGAAAGGACACTCAGGAATACTGAACAGAGAAGTGAGATCCAGTGACAGGTAAATTTAACTAGTAGCCCAGGAGGATGTAGCCAAGTAGCTGTTATTGTGGATTGAAATTTCAGATGGAACTAGCCACAATGAACTCCTGGAGGCACGGAAAAAACCTGGTATCAACCTGACTATGACTCAGTCGGGTTGTTGCCAGAATCACATGAAGGAGGGAAACACATATATAGTTAACGTTATGGTAGGTTCTGTAGGTTATGGAAGAATAAATAAATACATGCATGTTAATTGATGATAGATTCTGTCTGAGACAGGTAACTATATCATAAAAGATTGCATCGAGTTAAAAGGCAGATATCCTGATAGTAGGGAAACCAATTAGTTGGCATTATCTGTTAAAGATTTCTTTGGAAAATTCTTGGAAAATTTTAAAAGTTTCCTTATTTGATTAAATTATGTTCATTTCCAGGAGCAAAATGATGGACATAGTTGAGATTTGTTGCTGAAAGTCTTTGTAGATTGGGCAACAATAGTGTGTTGCCAGTCTTCGGTGCCACCGCATAAGCAAGAATCTGTAGAGGTGAGATTAAACTGCAAGCACTTTGCACTCAGTGATACGTTCCCCAATATTAAGCATGATGTGCAAAGACTGTGGAAGAAAACCATTTCAGGTTGGGAATGAAATAAACAATATTCTTGCTGATACTTACTAGACAGGAAATGTAACTTAAAATTTTTTATCTAAAGTAGTAAATAAGGTTTGTCATTTAGAAAAAAAAGGAAAATGCCCAAAACCCAGTGAGTTGGTTTGTCTCTTTGTAAATTTAGGGATTTTAAGAAAGAAGGAACTGGATTGAATGGAAGAAAATTTTTTTAGAAGTTGAAAACTCTGAAATGCCAGTGAGATGATATGTCTCCCTGACTAGCTAAAGCTGTCACAAATTAAAATAAAAATTTTAGAGAGTGTAAACTGGATAAAATGAAGGTTCCCTAATGGAATTGTCGGTTATAGAATAGGAGAAGGAATTTGGCCATTGATCCCTCGTTGTTTCAAAGGGAAAAGCTACAAGGCGTTCCACTGGGCAAGGGACAAATTTAGCATTTCGATATCCCCTCAACCAGCAAAACACCTGAAGCTATACTCTTAAAATATAAGGAATGTTGATCTCACAGTGATGCCCATCATAACTTCAAAAGACATGACACATGCTAAATGACAAGAAGAGATTGCATGGGATGATTCCATCCCTTGTCGTGGAAGTTGATAGCCTAAATAAGTTTAAGGCTCGGCTGGACAGGTATTTCGAACGAACAGAGGGGTGAAGTGGAAGTGGTTATTTTTTATTTATTTATTTTACTCTAATTTTTTTTGGCTGATGCTGCATAAGCTTGCTTTCTTGCATCAAATGCCTCTACTAATGCTAATGCTAATAAGCAAAAATTGTATTGCACTCTGTTTGGTGTGGACAGCACAACCAGAAAACCACAATACAGTTCAGATCCTTTGCCTGATTTTTTCATGTCTGGTCTTTTTCAGAAAAGCTCTCGAGGAAGGATGTCTCACAGTTGAATTGAAGGAAATGGTATTAAATTAGTTTTGGGTCAAAACATTTCTTGCAAAGACCACTCAAGCAAACATAATTTATGTTTGCTTGAGTGGTTGAAAAATATCTCTGTTCTCTTGTTGGGTGGTTCAAAAGATTCAAAGTAATTGTCCATTCTTTGGATGGAACAGTTATTTGAACACCCTAGAGCAGTGTTTCTCAACCTTTTTGTTGTTGTGGCACAGTTTTCAAGGCATTAAAATTTTGCAGCACACTACAATCACTATTATACTCATATAGATGGTTATAAAAATATATAAATATAGATAAATATTATAAATAAAAATTATAAATAATATATATTATAATATTTATAATATATACTGGGGGACTTCGCCCACCCCCGCACATGCTTTTCTACGTAAAAGACGCCTGTTGAAATGCACTGGTCGATATCTAATCAGGAAATGACCTATGTAATTATTTGCCTGTGCATTTGTAGTGTGTGGCTCAACGTTGAATAGATATCGTGGTAAAAATCCAGAATGGTGTACACCCTCCAATACATGCATGGCAGTAAGCAAAACAGTGGGAAAGCAGTGATTGACAAGTTGTGACTCCCATATTTCGACAAACGGACAGGAACAAAGCAGTGATTGACATGCCACTGCTTTCCCTGCCCACTGTCTTCCTAGGTTAATATGCCTGGGATGTTTTTCCCCACATTTGCCACTGTTTTTAAATTTGGACCTCGTTTTGCCATTTTAAAACAGTGCAATAGAGGGATAAGCACCCTACCTAAGCTAAGCTGCCCCTCCTTGA
The DNA here is from genome assembly GCF_048544385.1 of Mastigoproctus giganteus. NCBI lineage: Eukaryota > Metazoa > Arthropoda > Arachnida > Uropygi > Thelyphonidae > Mastigoproctus > Mastigoproctus giganteus. The sequence continues at coordinate 141,612,328 of NC_143583.1, forward strand.
TGACACAAAACAATCAAAAAAGGGAGGTGCCTTCACCTGTCAATTATTGCCGTTTTTCTCGCTTTCATCGAAGTACCTGCCGGTGTATACTATACGAGACTTCGGTCAATATCACTAGGTAATTATTTACCTGCATTTACTAGGTCACTTAGGAAAAGGCCTTTTGCTTTGGGTTCCATAATACATGAGGAATATTGTTGCATCCGAAAGAGCAGGACTAAAATATTTAACTGAAATATTTACAAACTATACAAATATTTAAAATATTTATAAAATACTAAACCACAGTATTTACATATACAGTATACAATATTCATTAATATAAAAAAATGTTACAATGGAACATCAAATATTAGACAGTGAATAACATGCATGAGGTTCGTGAACATTATGGAGGCAGTTGTCAATAATTAATTGCATTTTTAGTGACGTAATTGCCTTGCCTTCTTTTCCCTTTGGCTCGAATAACACAACATTCATATGTTTGTGAATATATATATATATTCACAAACAGGAAGTTATTTTTGTTGGGTATATTTAATAATACACTTATTTTTTTAAATGCTTTAAATGAACTGTATTTTTTGAACATGAATTGCATGAAATTTAAAAGAAAAATTATTTAAAAGAACGTGCATGAAATTTAAAGAAAAATATATAAAAAAATTAACATAATTATATAAAAACAAAAAAAATATACAATCATAACATTTTAATCAGTGAGGCAGTTGGAGTTGATGAGAGGCACAGTTTTTTAATACGAGAATTTATTGTGGCTAGGCTTACTTTCAGCTCCTCTTCTTATAACTTTAGTCTCTCTCTCTCTCTCTCTCTCTCTCTCTCTCTCTCTCTCTCTCTCTCTCTCTCTCTCTCTCTCTCGTTTAAAGTGAAAAATCCTGTTTTGCACAAGTAGGAAGTGAAGGTGCAATAGAATTCTAATTGCCTCTTCTGAAATCTGGAAATTCATTTGGAATTTGATCCAAAATTTGTTAATATTAGTGTTATTAAAGTGAATTTCCAGTGACTGGTCACTACCGATCTCAGCCAATTCTTCTCCTTTTTGCAAATTAAGTTCTAACGTTGGAAGGGGTTTCTTGGTGCAAATGAGTCTCTTACCCACAAATATTTTTTGATATCAAGGGATTGGAAGTAATGCTCAAATTTTGTCTTTAACAGCTCTAATGGTTCACTTATTACATTAATTATTTTAGTATAATTCGTTTTGGCAGTCAAGGGAAACATTTCAAAATTTTTTTTCATTTAGATATTTTTTTCATATACTCAACTTTTCTTTAAAGGCAAACAACTTGTCAGTAGAAATGTAGAAATGAATAAATTTTCCACTGAGCCTTGCATACTGATATTTAATTTATTTTTAGCTACGTGAAGAGATCTGCTGGTAAAGATAATTTTCAGCACTAAATTTCATCACTTAAATAATCACAAAATTCTGATTGCTCCAGTGAAAAAAATGAGCATTTCCTCATGCACCTTGTACATATTCACGAGTACTTTTCATTTCAATAGCCACCGATCCTCGGTATGCATTATTAAAGAAAAATTATCAGACTCCAGTTTCTCGCATAATTTTCCACAAATACATATTTTTTGAGCTCTAGTTTTGATATAATTGTCCATTTTAACCGCTTGATCAAGTACAAGTTTTAAATTTGGTATGACTGTCTTCGCTACTGGAACTTCTCTGTGCATAAAACAGTGTGTTATAATAATATTTGAATTATGTTGTTTTACTATGTTTACAAATCCTTTTAGTGCTCCTGTCATTGTGGAGCACTGTCGGTACAAATACAGCTTCCACAATACAGCGAAACTTCCCTTTAACGGACAGCCATGGGGAACGAGAATGTGTCCGTTAGAGAGAAGTGTCCGCTAACAAGAAGTCTGAGGGAGAAAAAAAAAAGAAAGAAAGAAAAATCGTTAAATGTTTAATGTAAAATTAAATTAAATTATATACAGATTTTGCACAATATTTTTGTAAATAATATACATACAATTGTGCTATGCATATTATGACTTTATCTTAAGAAAAATACATACAGTAATCACTTATTTTCTTCTGCACCTTCTTCCGGCTGATAATTTTGTTTTCAACATTTGTTTGGAGTGAAGAAACCATCGAAATTCCTTCAGTATCTTCTTCAGCGACGAAAAACATTTTTAAACGATTGATTTGTATGAGTGCTTCTTCTATTTTCATCGGTGGTTCATCGTTAATATGTTCTTCGACAGAATGACCTCCTTCCATTTCTTCATCCTCATGAGGAACTTCTTGAAAAATATCGATGATAATGTCGTTGATATCTAGAGCACCATCTTCTGTAGTGAGGTTTGAGTCTATATCTTTGTAGCCAGGGTCACTTGTAGCGGAAGTATCGTACATTATCAATAGATGTTGAAGTTCTTGTTCTTCTTGGTGCTACACATTGCTGTTCACAACTTCAATTTTTGCATTTGAGAAGCCAGACTTTACAAAACAGTTCACGATAGTTTGTTTTCTAATTGCGTTTACTGAAGAGGAAATCCATTGAATCGCATCTAGGATGCTGAGTTTCTTTGCAAGGTCACTCGCACGTGTTACATCGTTCATGTTTGCAATGAGATGTCTTAAAACACGTTTTCTGTAGTGAAGTTTAAAATTTTTTATTATCCCTTGATCCAAGGACTGACTCTGCAGATGTGTTTGGTGGCAGAAAAACGATTTGAATGTTGGACAATTCAATGTGCGGGTGAGATGCAGCATTATCCATGAAAAGAAATATTTTTTGATGAATCATGTTTTGGTTAAAGTGACTAATCCATTCGCTCATGATATCTCGTGTCATCCACGCTTTTTTATTAGACTTCCAGTCAACATTCAAAAGATTCAACTTTATGCCCTTGAAACAACGAGGATTTTGTGGTTTTCCTATAACAAGAGGTTGTTCAAAGTCTCCCAGCATATTTGTACACAATAGTACAGTCAAGCGTTCCTTAGAAATTTTTTCGCCCTGACACTTTTCGTTTTTTAGACTCATTGTTTTTTAAGGAAGAGCTTTAAAAAACAACCCTGTGTTGTCACAGTTGTAAATATCCTTAGCTTCATCACGACATAAATCTTCCAATTTGACAGTCCACTCTGTTACAACCCCAGTATCAACAGATCCACCTTCACCACTTACGGTTTTCCAAGAAATTTTATGCCGAGTTTTGAACTTGTCTAGCCATCCCACAGAAGCTTTGAACTCATTTACTCCCATAGATTTCGCAACCTCCAAAGCCTTTTCCCTAATAATAGGCCCATTAATGGGAATTTTTTTAGCACATGCGCGACAAATTTGAAGTCCAACAGTTTTCAGGAATGATTTTTGAACCTGATCATTTACGTGTTGCCAAAATTGTTTGAGCAGTTAATTTTTTTCCTTTAGGATGTCGCTTACCTGCGTCTTCCCGATTTTGAATTTTGCAGCGAGATTGCGAACGCTATTTTTTGCCGATCATATGCATTAATGAGTTTGACTTTATCTTTTAAAGTTAAATGTTTACGAGAAGACATTGTGCAGTTCACACGACACCGAACAAAACTGAAAACTGAAACTCAAAGACGAAAGGCCGACAAAATTCCTCCCCCGCGCGCGCGCACACACACACACACCGAATTCATCGGAAGTTTTACACTTGCCTTAAAATTCTTAAAAAAGGGTTTGGAACCGCGACGTAAACCTTGATAAAATTCAGAGAATCGGAAATAGAAAATAAACACACGATTGAGGCAATACGGGAAAGAAACGTTCCTAGAAAAAGGGCCGTGAGCTCGCCCACTGTCCGTTATTGGGAGATCAAATTAAGTGCTAATCTAAACGAAACAATGCAGATTGCCTGTCCGCGTCCATTACAGAGAATGTCCGCTAGACAGAAGCTGAAAACACGTTAAAACCAATAGAGGAGAGTTGGGGAATTTGAAAATGTCCGTTAGGAGAAGTTTCACTGTATACCACACTTTTGTAAATAATCATTCGTTACTTCGAAAATATCTTGGCCGGTTGTTCTTTCACTGAGTTCTTTACAACAAAAAAATGATTAATAATTGTGTTGTTTACGATAAACCTGAAAAATGCTATTAATTGGGCTTTCCTGCTAATATCCGTAGAATTATCTACTTGCAATGCAAACAGTCATCCAAAATTAATTAATATGTTGAACAACTTGTTCTTCAATATCATCAGACATTTCTTTTATACACCTGCTAATTGTGCTGTTCGAAAATGGTACTGTCATTATTTATTTTTTTTTCAGCTTCCTCTCCCAAAATACTTTTCACGACCACCCAACTTGCTAGTAAAATCAGTCTTTCTGCAATCAGGTGAGATTTCTTTTTTTCCTTTTTTTTTTCTCCACCATTTTGGCTTCTAAATAGCTGGCTTCTTGTGCTTTATCAGATATTTTAGCCATATTATAAAATTCTGTACCTTGTTTTCTAGTAGAGGCATGCAGTCTTTTAAAATGCTCCATAGGTTTCAACAAAAATTTTTGTGTTTTTTAGAAAAATGACGCTGCAATTTACTCAGCATCATTGATTCATTCGAACCACATACCACACATAAAGGTTGAGGACAATCTTGGTTACCAGTGTAAGAAATCTCATCGCCAAAAAATCATCATCATATTTATGACAAACTGTTTTCTTCTTTTTTGATGTTGATGGTTGCTCGTTTTTGTTTTTGTCATTTTCTCCAAGCTGGTTGTTATCGAGTTGCCTCTTCTGATTTTCTTTCACTAAATATTTATCCATCACTAATAATTACTAAAAAAAATAAAGTTACTTCTGAAAGTTAATACAGTTGATTGAAAATACCTGTTCTGTATGAATTAACTGAATATGACATTTTAGAGATAAAAACACAAAAACTACTTTTAGAACGCAAAGGAAATTTCTTACTATGCTGCTTATAAGTTGTGCTTATAGAACTGCAAAATGCACTGCAGGGTGCCTGGGAGAGACTCAAGTGATATGAATGGCTGAATAAAAGTGAACAGATCTAGCTAGGAATCAAAATGTGACGTCACATTGACCATCGGAAAGGGCTCAGATCGGCGCAGTGTAAATACTCAAATTTTTTATTTGAGTTAATTGTTATTATAAAACTTGGATTTTTTTTATTTTTATTATTATTATTATTTTTTTTTTTTGGCATTTTCTGTGGCACACTTACTCTGGGCACACAGGTTGAGAACCACTGCTCTAGAGATTACCTCTAAATTATGTGTAAACTGTTAATCTAATTAACATAAGAAATTCATTCTTCAGTTTAATGTCCCTTGCATAATATTTTGCATATAAAATTATTCATTATATTTTTAAACTAGAAAAAATCTTCTAGACGAAGATAAAAGAGACCTTATGCTCTTTCAAGAAATGTATTTAGAAGATGGTGATCTTCATAGTGAGGGTAGTGGAAGAGAGAGAAAGTTTCGCTGGAAAAATATTGGTTAGTAGCTTAAAAATTTTAAATTTTATTATTTAAATTTATTGCATTTATTGACTGGCAGGTAATAGCTTTACTTTGTACTCTCATTGGGTTTTGGTGAGTTTCTCTATGAAACTTTAATCATCACATCTGCAGAAACTTAGCAGGATTAGGAAATATAATTAAATTTCTCTGAATCCAGCAGTGAAGACTTTTAGCAAATTTAATCTGGATGGTGTTGGATGGCCTAGGGATACAACATACTGTACATCTTTGAAGACCTTGATCTTGTTCTGTCTTGTTCTGTGACTGTATATTTTTTAAAAACTGTACATAGTGCTTTATTATATCTTGCATTTTATTTTACAACCCTTTGAAATTTTATAATGGAATGTGCAATTGTTATTAACAATAAAGTTAGTATTTATAGCCAGGAGTTGGTACAGGTAACAGAGAAGAGGATTTCATATATAACAGCATTTGGCAGGAATGACAGTGCAGTGGACAAATAGGCATTTGGTAAAATGCAAAATATCTGTTCTATAATAAAGGGTAGTGGGCCACATTTATTTTGTCTATCTCTATAGTAAAACCACTAATATAGACTTCCTTTTATATGTATTTTATTTATTCAGAACAGAGATATTTTCTAAATGAGAATATAATGATTCAGTTTTGAGCCTTTTTTCAAAATGGCCTCACAAATGGTCTACTGAATGGTTTTGCTTTTTTATAAAAGAAGGAAAACCATTCAGTAGAAAAAAATTAAATGGAAATGAAAATATTTAGGTTAGACAATGAATGCATTTGTATACTATACCTGAAATTTTTTTTATTAAGCAACAATGGCAATATCAAGTGCTTTTTCTTTTCTTACCATCTAGTAATGTAGCCCTCTCACAACCTATGGATTAGGGAATCTCACTCGTCTACAATTGTTTGTATCAAAGAAACAGCTGAAGAATGGTTTTTTTTTTTTTTTTTACAATTCTGGCTGTGTATAGAAAAAAAGAGACTAGCCAGTATTAAAAATTATTTTGCAAGTTTATGCCATAATTATTTAATTCTATCTAAATTTAATTTAAATTTAGATAGAATTAAAGGTGAAAGAGTGTCAGAATATGTTTACAACACATTTGGATCCTTTACATGACAACAAGGATATTAAATTAAGGGCGTCAGGTTGAAGATCAGTCTGGATATGGTAATGAAGGAAAAGAAATAGCAAGAGCAGTTCAGAGGCAAAAGATCTGTAGATGAAGAGAGAAGTGAAAAAGAATGTAAAAGTTAAATTACACGAAACTATTTTTTCATTTTTGTCTTCCCTTAATATGTTAATGTCTAACATATTAATTAAAATTTATTGCTTAACACTTTCAGAGTGAGTTCATAAGAATTGTGCAAGTCCTGAAGGGCGAGTTATTTTCTGGAAATTTTGAAAATTTGTAAAAATTAAGAGTTGCACTTAGATGCTTTAACATATTATTTTGTTTTCATGTTTCCTTGGTTGCTCAATATTAGTTTAAACTTGTAGATCTGGATTCCAGAGAATTTCCAACTTTTGCAAGCCAAAATTGGGAAACAGTGATGGACACACGCAGTCTTCTCCTCTGATTTTAAAAACCAATTTTCATGTTGCAGTGTTATAAACTGTATCTACAATTACTTAGAAATACAGATAAGAGATGATATCACTTACAGAAGATTGTAATGTAATTTGAAACTGTCTTGAAAACAAATATGTACACACATGCTTCTCAGGGCCTACACATGAAAACTGTTTATTTACACACATCGTACTCCAGAAAAGGTTAAAAATTGCATATTCATGTTTTGTTTTTTTCTGTTTGATTTTAACTTTATATTAGGTTTTGTTTTTCATATAAACATTTTAAAGTTTTTTTCTTTGTCTATTTGTTATTTGATACCATTCAAATTATTATATGAATTATTATTGAAACAAAACTTTTCATGTCAATATCTTTTTAAATTATTTACCATTTAAAAAGATATTGGCATGAAAAGTTTTGTTTCAATCTTTTGTTTGTGCCACAAATTCATTTCCTGTTTTTCATCACTAGTGCACTGTTACACATCTTATGAAGTTTTTGTTTGGTTTTTCAGTATTGTAGACAAAGTAATTAAAAGGATGTTGGAAAAACCTTTCAATAAACAAAATTTCAAAGAAAAAGACTGCTTATAATTAGAAAATAATTTATTATAAAAATATTTATAGGTAATAGAAAAAGAAAAGTGAAAAATGGGTCATGTTTCCAGGAAATATAATAATTATACAAATTAATAAGAACAGTGAGAGAGGAGACAGGAGGATGGACGGATTTATTTGGCCATAGTATATAAATTTTTGTATAGGTTATTAGGTTCTAGGCACTATGTTGTGTAGCTTTTAATTTCATAGATAACTAATCCTGATATCATTTTTTCAGGGTACATAAAAGCTTGATTTTTATGTGTCTATCCTTTGGGTTTTGTAAGCCATGCATGCATGTAGTCAGGGAACTGGCAAAGTTTCATAATGTAATGTTTGTTCTGTAAATTGCAAATACACTTTTAACTTTAACTGTTAGTTTCTTGATTACATGTGTGAATTGCTTACATACCATCTGCTCTAGGGTTGAGCGACCTGTTATTTGGTGGCAGAGCTGTGGATGGCTCTAACTTTGTATCATGAATCAGCATTTATAGCAATACTGTATATGCTATAAGAACCAGGACTTATATTTTGCTTCTGTATAAAAAGGTGTTTTTGCATTTTATTCATTAATCGAAAAAAATCTTTCTGGTATTTGATTCTTAAATGTTTAGAATGTGCCGGTAATGAGTAATGCCTGAGTGCTCAGGATGAAAATCACATGAAAGTTGGGGGGAACCTTAACCTCTTCTCCAGGTGTTAGAGGCGGAATATTATATACATTGAAACCTTGCTAATCCGGTTACAGCTAATCTGAATGTTGGATAATCTAGATTGAAATATGAAAAATTCTGTTCACAGTTGAGTCCGTACTTTGATAGATACACAGGATTTAGGAAGGCAGATGAGTCATTCTGACTGCACACAGAGAGAGAGAGAGAGAGAGAGAGAGGCAGAACATATATCACATTGTCTTGCATGTTGTTCAGTACTGTTGACTGAGTCAGACGGTGTATTGCTTATCACTTCATTTGTGTACTTCTTTATACAGTAATACCCTGAAGTTACGCGATAGGTGGGTCCGACGAAAATCGCTTAAGTCGAATTTGCGCAAGTCGGGGTACAACTTTGCATATAAATACATATAAATTTTGTTTAATTGGGACCAAGGACTAATAAAAGCACTAGTTTAAAAGAAAAATATTTAATGAAATTGCAGTTATTTATACATATTAATACAAATTATGTATTAAAAAAATAAATGACTTATGTAAAAAAGTTATGTTGATGGCTTCATAAAATCTAACAAATTCGTCTGACGACACAGCACCTTCTTTTTTTCACGCAGAATTTCTTCGTAGCAAGCTAATACTTTTTTATTCCTTGCTTTGTAGCTATAACGCGTTCCTCGTTGGAGTCTTGTTTTCTTAAATTTTTAAGCCCCTTTCAATTGAGCTGAGACCTGTCAAGCTTGCAATTGTCATGTGCTTTTCTGGTGGAACTGGGTCTGAAGTGTTGGATAATTCAGTGATGTTTTGCTCATGCATCTCTATGAGCTCATTCATTGTCAGCTCCTCACTATGTGAATCCAACAGCTCGTTGACATCATCACCATTGATTTCCAAATCTAATTGCCTGGCAAGATTAACAACTTCTTCTATCATATGAGCAACATGATCAGTTTCTGGCGTTGTTTTCATCTCGTTTTTGAAAAAAAATGGACAAGGTTTCTTCCAGACACCATTCAATGTTTTTTTGTGAATTTCATCCCAAGATTCTTCAATGATTCTTACGGCATCTAAGAATTTTAGATGCCGTAAGAATTCTTACGGCATCATGAATTGTTTCCAAAAGTCTTTAACAGATATCTCACTATTTTGTCTCATAGCTTCATTCAGATGTGCAAACGAACGCCTCGTGTAGTAGGCCTTGAATGTTTTGATGACTCCCTGGTTCATCGGTTGAAGCAAGCTGGTTGTGTTTGGAGGCAAAAACACAACTTTCACACGTCGGTCGAAATTAATTAGGGTGGCAGGAGGGTGACCGGGTGCATTGTTAATAAGAAGGATCAATTTAAATGGAATCTGTTTAGACTTGCAATAACGTTCGACTTCGAGTATGAAGTGGTGACCAAACCAGTCCTTAAAAACGGAAGCTGTCACCCAAGCTTTATGATTTGACTTCCAAATCACTGGTAAGCTAATTTTAGATATATGTATTTTTTAAAACTCTTGAGTTTTCGGAGCGATATATTAAGAGAGGTTTTAACTTGCAGTCACCAGCTGCATTCCCGCCGACCATCACTGTCAATCGGTCTTTGGAAACCTTAAAGCCTGGAAAGTTTTTTTATTCGTGAAAATGATATAATTTCCGACAAAAGTTGAGCACAAATTCGAACGCACACATATAAATATGACAGTTGGAATGCAAATTCTTGTATATATGTGCAGCTCATGCGGCAGCAAAGTTGAATTTTGTTCATCTTTCGCTCTCACTCTGCGCCGTCGCACAGTATATCGATAGCATATGAAAAACGACCTTGAAGATAGTGGGCGGCAGTGTTGCCAAATGAAAAAATCAAGAACCGCGTAACTCAGAGTTCGCGTAAGTTGGGGTATTACTGTACATATATATGTATGTAAGTTAATATTTTATATATTATGGGTTTATATAATTGTTGGCTAAATCCCACCACTGCCTTGTTGAGGTCCTCGTATGTAGACTGTTTCATCGTTTTTCTGATAGTCATGTCTTTAATGCTATCAGATGTGCCTGCAAAATCTAATAGCTTCCCTTTATTTTTTATGATGTTGCGTATGGTTCGGTTACCAACATTGTAATGGTTCACTAAAGATTTAACGGATGCACTGTTTTCAAACTTTTGAATAATTTCAAGTTTTTGTTCAACTGAAAGCACAAACCTTGCATTTACTCATCATTTTTGCCATTTCTAAACAAAAAAAAATATTTAGTATAAAAAAATTTTTAATACAAATACTGACATAAATAACAAAGCAAAATTTGTCTTTTTGTGGTACGACAGAACACAACAATCCACGCGACTCACTAAAATAAACTAAACATTATTCTCTTTCCACTTTTTTTTTTGAGCAGTGGAGGTTGCGGGATAATAGGTACATTCATCTCCCAGTTGTGACTTATAATGTTGCTTCTTGTTGCCTGTTTATGACTTGTAAAACATCTGTTTATACCTATTCTATTTATTACTTGAATGTTATGATTTTTGGTATATTTTTTTTTTTTACTTTGAAGTCTTGAAGTGTCCCAGTAAATCAAGAGTCTGCTGTAGAACTTCTGAGTCTTCTATTGATGAATAAATGTATTTTCTTTTTATAGTTTTTAAATCTACAGTGATATTTTTTATTTATTTTCATCAGCACTACCATTAAATTTTCCATTTATTTGTGTTCCAAGTTTTTTTTTTTTCTTTTAGGGCAGTCTTTTGCTTCACTAATCTGGATGACATTTTCTCGCAATTAATCCGGATTGGCGAAGGTTTACTGTATATGTATACTGGTTGAGCTTCCTATTTTTGAGGGAAACCTGAGTGATTGCAGAAGAAAGTCTGCAAGCACTTCCTGAGATGACTCAGTAACTAAAAATGCTTAGATTTTAAATTTATATGTTTACCTTGATAAACAGAAATTGGAATCAAATCAGATGTACATGGCATTACGAACTTAGTCATCTCTCCTCACTAGTTAATCCTGTATGTAATAATTATATATTTAATGAGCTGTGTGTACTATTTATTAATCATTTATTATTTGTTATATTATTATCTAAATTAAATATGCTTAATTGTTATTTTACATTATTTAAAATCTTACATGCATGTTCACCTAAGCCACATCATTATAATATTTATTAGTATGAAAATTCTCATGTAATATTTCTTCCAGATAATATGACACTTGGTAATGTTCCAAATAGTGACAGCGAGAAGGAGGAGGAAGATGAGGCACAGGGAGATGAGAAATGGAGAGCTGAACGTTATGAAAGAGAAAAATGGTTAAGAGAACAAGAAGTAATATAGCACTTTTAGTTGGATTTAAAATTTTTGAAATTTTATCTATAAATATAAAGTTTTCTATTTTTTTTTTTATTGATTCTATCATGATGCTCAATTACTAATATGCATTTTCAAGATACAGGGATGAAGGAGCTTCAGATTTAATCAGGACCTTATATTTTTTTAAATCACGCAGTTCATACAGAAAACTAAAATTAGGCACTTTTTTTAAATATGTTTGTTCTAGCATTTGATGGCAATGCTATTTTTAATATCATTTAGCCTGAATTTCTTGCTTCCTAAATGTTATTTCAGCAATGCAAGCACATAGAAGTCATAAGGTGAGAAATTAGAACTCTAAATTATGGGTAAGAGCATCCCACCCTTCCATAGTAAGACTAGTTCATTCAGTGTATATTTTAAGTTGGATTAGATTAGACAGGTGGATGGCATTGTCATAGAGAAAATGAATTCCTTTGGACATTGGTTATATTTATCTTAGGAAACCATGGTTAATTGTATGGCTACATTCTAAGAAATCTAAACAGTGAAGTGTGAATACAGTAAACTCTTTAAAGTCTGGCACATTTGGTGATTGAATAGTACCAGATATTAAAATTTTCTGGATTTTAGAGAAATATACATAGTGGTAGAGCAGTTTTAGAGGAGCACATTTCTTTAAATATTAAGCACAAAGAACTGATCTTATTTACATCTGTAAACATTTATAGTTGACTATCTTATTCTTTCATCTGTTTTTGCAGGCAGCAAGATTTAAACTGCATTGATAATGCAATGGTCTCATTTCTCACAGAAGAAAAAACTTGTTAAGTTTTTTCTTCTGTGAGAAAGAAACAGAAGAAAAAACTTTTCAATGAGTTTTGCACCTTCAACAGATAGCTTTAGCTGTATTACAACTATGAAAACTAATTTTGTATACTGCATAGGAGCTCATATTGAACAAGTTCTTTACAATTGTTTTGTCTGCATGTTGCCACTGGGGACCACCTGCTATTTAATGAGGGGCAAGTTAGTCCTGAAACAGGCTGTCATAATAGTCTCATCTTTTAAACAAATGGTTAATTAACCTTTTAGTGAGACTAGCTGTTTGAAAGTAGTGCAATACCAGAGTAGGTCTTAATTCTCACAACAAAACAAACTTGCCTTTTGCAAGTTTTTTCTGCTGTGAGAATCCTGTTGGCTGGGTAGGAGGGTCCAATATAAGGGACTAAATAGTCCTTCAAGAATCTTATAAAGAAAGGAAAGTCATGGATCCTTGATACAAGTGCTGGATTGCTTCCTTAATATTTCTTGATTGTAAAATAATTTTTTTTTTTTTTTTTTTTTTTTTTTTTATTGTAAAATGTGCCACATTTTATAAAGTTTGCTGTAGTACCTTTGGTATCCCTAAATATGGTAGCCAATTTTTGCTGGAATCTCTTTTCCACACTGAAATGTTTACTTGCACATGTAACGTAATAGATATATATATATATATATATATATATATATCTCATTTGTGGCATTATTTGAAAAAAAAAACATCCTTTTTCCAAAATCTTTCATTCGGAACTGGTGAAATTTGAACTCATAACTTTTTATTTTGGGAACAGTTTGTTTGATCAAGTGAATTCAGTATCAATAGTGATACCAAATGTAAAGTAATAGATACATATCTCATTTGTAATAGATAAATATCTCATACATACCAATGGTGATACCAAATGCAACAGTGGTATCAACACTACCAGCACTGATGTTAAGTTTCAAAGCTGATCCACTCACTCACTGTTATTCTTCTGTTATGCCATACAGTCATCCACCCACATGATTTGGACACTTTATCCTCTGTGTTTATATTTTTCTTGAATGATACTATTTGACCACTGAAAACCATAGCTGACATTATTTTCTGTACTGTGCTGAATGAATTTAATCCTGTTTTGCATTTTGGAAAGAAACTTAATAATGATGCATTGTTTTACCAAACTAAAAATGTACAGGCATCTTACATCTTATCTTGTGCCAATGTGGTTGAATAATGTATGCCTATTGAACTCTATTAATTATATACAATTTTTTAAAACTCGGGTCAAATTTGAATGCCTCATCCACCCACCCAGTCATTAAATGCAGACTAACTAATGAATTGATAGTAAAATAAGCAGATAATCTTATTTCCTTAAACTTTTTGCATCTATAAAAATTCTTAAATTTGCTTTTATGTAGGCACAGGGAGTCTATCTGTCCAAATCTCCCAATAAACATATTGAAAAGCCTACATCTATAAGTTTAAGGATAATAGACAGTAAAACAAGTAAGTTTAAATAAATATTTTTTATTCGTATTAAATATTTCATTAGTAGTTTTAGTTTCATGATTTTTCTTGATAGGTTTTCATAATGTGCTCTCTCTCTCTCCCTCCCCCAAATTCACATTTAGAATGACTCTTCTCAAACTGCTTATGAAGTAAATACTGTTGATGCTCTTCATAGCAACCCAGGGGAAATAGAAATAGGTCATTATATTGAAAAGATGTTATACCAGTAGTTCATGAAATAAGCAAAAGAACAAAAGTTTGAATATAATGTAATTCTACTATTACAGTATGATAATAATGTAGTACAGTATTAACACATTAATTGCATGTTATGATATCTATGTGCGTCATGAGGCTTTTAATTCACTTAAATGAAAAACCACCTGACTTTAAGAATCATTTTCTTCATATTTGATGGAAGAAAAACTGGATATCGTTGTCAAGCAACCATCATGGTTGCTTGAGACATTTTTGGGTTGTCAAGCAACCCAAAAATATCTTTGCTTTCCCTGGGTTGCTAAAAAAAAAAAAAAACACCACCCACCCACACTTAAAGCTGGCTTAGACATTAAAATAATCTGTCAAAATGCACTGTTTCAGTGGCAACACACGTTTTAAACTAAAATTTTGAAGGTTCATGGTAATGATTAATTCATTTTCAGTTAGGCTGTGCTTGAAAAAATGATATTCTAATCCTTGATGAGCATTCTTCAATAAAACTTGCTCAAACACAGTAAGTCCCTCCTCATCACTACAAATTTCAAATTCCTTTATGTCTATAATAATTTCAACCATACATATCCTCAAATATGCTGTATTATCATCCACTTCAGTGTAATCTTCAAAACACATTTTCCTTTAAGTTTAGGCAATGATGCACATCCTCAAAAATTCCTTTGCTATTATCAGATTGTTCTTCACAATTAATAAATGAAGCACACGAAGCTTCACTCATTGCATCATTCAAGGCACAAATCCAGCATGTTTGAAGCAGTTATGTGATTGCCTTTTTTCCTCATTCTACGCTGAAACAGATACATTGCTGGCAGCATGTTGATTTCATATTGTGTTTTTGAGATGGTACAATTTTGTTTAATAGCATTTTTTGATAGTTTTTTAAGCACTTGATTACAACTTGATCAAGTGGCTGAAGTGGTGTCATATTAGGTTGGCAAGTGGTCAACAATGATTGCCCATAGGCCATTCACTTGTGGGGGTGCCTCCATAGCCAGGTGGGCAGTAGCAGCAGTGCGTAGCACATGCTTCTTGATCAGACTGGGGTTCGAGCCCGTGACCACCAAATACAGAGGATGCGGAAAGATCAGGAAATGACCACCGCATATCCCCGGAGCAATATGGCCTTAGTTGCTAATGTTCCTAAAAACCAAATAACAATAACAGCCATTCACTTGGCAATGTGGGCTGCAGACAGCAGAATTTTTCTATTCTCCCTGTTCATCTTGATCCATTCTTAATAGCTTTTTTGATGAGATCCAAGCCTTTTGGTTTGCTTCATACATAGTCGGTAAAGTCTTAAAACCAAAGCATCATAGTTTATAGGCTGTGATATCAACCTTAAAGAGAGAGAGAGAGAGAGAGAGGTAGTTTCTCTTTAAAGACATTTTTGCTGTCAAAAGAATGGTAATCATTTTTTTTTCCGTGCCATTTCATTTCTCACCTTTAAATGTAAGTGTTTTATCCAGTAGCAAAGTCCAGTTTTGTTAGCTTTGAAGATGCTGTTTTGGTTATAGGTCAACAAACAATTTTTTTAAATGAGTCAAGCTGCACTTTTGCCACACTTTATTTTTTGAAAGACAGCCCATGACGAGTCATAAATTTTTGGAGCCATCCTTCAGATGACTTCAAATCTCTAATATTCATCCGATGCATAAACAAATCACCATTGTTTTTAAGGTATTTCCATATTCAAGAATTTTTTTACACACATCATTGTTTTCTGTTCTAAGAGTACCTTTTTGAGATTAGGATACTTCAAATTTTGTCCTGCGATCCTGCTTAGTGCAGCAGAAGGTTGAAGATTAAAAGCTTTTCTCTAAGCTTTCAATCTTTTTTCACTCTTTCAGAATGGTGAACATTGCACATTTAGGAATACTGAACTATTTAGCAATATAAATCTTAGAATGCACACCGTTATCTACAGCTTGTCAAATCTTAATTTTGTCTTTATGAAAAAGGTTCCTGCTTTGTAGTAGCCATACCAATAAACCAACAGTGTCTGCATACTGTATAATGAAATAAATTTCTAGTCAAAGTTAATCTCATTATACTAATGAGTTTGGGAGGTCATCAAGTGGTTTCTCACAATCAGCCTGCAAGTTTGTCATTAGCTTCAATATTGTTTCATTTTGAAATGTAAATATTGTAATGAAAAGTAAAAAAACAAGATAGAGTGGTGAAATTTTTTGGATTTTATAAAGAATTCATTCATCTTTCAAATTCGTTATAACGAATGCAACAAATGTAAATTAGCATTAGGTTTATAGGAAATCAGTTGGGACCTGCTACATGGTCATTATAATACACTGGGATGTTAAAAAGAGGGTTGCTGTAAAGAGCTTTGACTATATGCATGCAAATTTTGAGGGAGGGTGTCTCTTTTACTTATGATAAGGTGTTGTAACAATACTCAAATAAATCAGTTTTTTTTTTTTTATATAACTGACTATGACTTTTTTATTTAAGGTATGGTGTCTAGTCCAGTTACACCTTCAGAAAATGGCAGACTTTCTAACAGTGGTTTCCTGTTGAATCCTAAAGGATATCTTAAGGTTTGTATTAATGCCAGATACACTCACTTTATACTGAAAATTTGTTGATATCCCCACCTCGATAGGATTGTGTAGGGATACTGTTTACTAAAACATGGACTCCATGGGATGGTAGCAATGTTTTGCTTATATATTCTGCCATACTGGCCTGGATAGCATCCCTCCATTTTTAGATAATGGATGAAAACTTGCCATCTACCAGATGCCCTTTCATTCAACAGTCTACTAAGATGAGTTTTGGTGGATGTATGGCTATGTTATTCTGCTGATTATATTAATTACTCTGAAGAAAAGCACTATTCGATCTGTCTGTCACAACATTTGTCCCCAGGTAACATGAGTTTGTCTCTCCCACAAAACATGTCTCTCACCAGTTTACTAGCCTGCAATATCTCTGCTGGGCATGATGCATTCATGGCTTCAAATTATATTTACCTTACCCTAGCATGTTATGCACACAATGAAACTAGAACTAGGATTCATACAACTCCCTTTGTCCTTCGTTATCTAGTTCTTGTGTTTCCTTGGTCCACAGTTTCCCTTTCTGTTTCATGCAGACGATAGTGGCATGAGGCACTTTTGCTAGTGCAGATAATCATGCATTGCATTAATATCACCCTAGACCATGGTTGTACTGAAATGACATTTGAGGCAACTTGGCTTCACTGTATAATAGTACGATCCTGACCAGCCTCTGGCATTAACTACTCACTGCCAGCCATAGATCTTGTGCTGACTGTTCATTTTTTCATAGTCATCTTCCTCCAGGCTCTCTATTGTTTTCCTTAGAATTAGTTGGATCACATTGTTCTCTTATTTTACCAAGAGGGGCATACCATAAACAATAAAGATTAGGTGGTTGATTTTAGCTTATATGCACAGCTGTAGATGTTGTGACATTTGTATATAGCATTCTTTACAGTTTCCTAGTTTGGGGGTAGACCTAATAAATTTTTATTGTCTATTTTCATTCTGCATAATGCTGTCCTATTCTCCTCATGTCACAACATATGTGGACAATATAAAACTAAAAGTAGTCATAATGGTTAGAAACAAACAAAAGACTATAGCATACACTTTTGCAGGGAAAAAAATCTTCAAGCAACTCAAGCTCAAAGGACAGATTATCCCAGTTGAACATAGTCTTGTTTTTAGGACTTCCCTTATAGGGGAAATTAATCCTTTTTATAGAATATATCAGCCATGTAGGAATCAAGTGTTTTGATAAAAATGAATATCCTAAAAGTGTTTTCAGCAATATCTTAGGAACAAGAGAACAGTGCCTCCAATGATACTGCACACTAATTGTTAACTGATCACAAGGCTGAAAATAGGGGACATTTCAGCCAATCATCTCCCAAGAGAAGACCTTCAATGTCATGCATCACAAATGGCTGATCATGTGTCTGACTTTTGCAGGAATGCATTTAAATATCTTTAAACCTCACCCTCAAAACCATATTGGAAGATAGGGAGAATTCAGTAGAAGGTTTTTAATACTTCAAACAAATCAACTTTTAAAATAAAGTATAAAACAAAACAACAGAACGTTGTTACAGCAGATAAACCTAGTAATCTCGTGGCCTTTGGAAATTTTTTCAAAAAGAATTTGTATCAAAATACGGGTAATAATAATGCTGTCACAAACAATAATCTGGGTGCATTTTAGCTGCAGCAGCTCTTGCACTAAAAATCCCTCAACAAGTCAACCAGCCATAAAATATATTTTCTGAGATTTCTATAGGAATTTTTCTACTTTTGGAGGTCTTTGGATCTCAGGCTAAAAAAATGCTACCCAAGCCTGATCATTTATTTAAAAGATATTTAAAATTTAAGTGTGTTTAATTTATGCACAGTAGTATATACACTGTGCTGCCACTTTATTAGGTACACCCCTGCTGTGCACACAAATGGTTTGCCCCACAATGTTGCAAGTCACACGACCACAGTTATGGATATAAATGCAGCAGAACAACCTTCCTAGTATCAGTTAAGCTCAAAACTGTAGCAAGAATGGGGAAAAGGAGTGATCTAACTGACTTCGAACGTGGCATGGTAGTAGTAATAGTTACAAGACGTGCTGGACAAAGCATCTCTGAAATGGCAGTTCTCCTGAACTTTTCACGCACCACAGTTTCAAGGGTGTATCGAGAATGGTGCACCGAACAGAAAACATCCTCTCAATGGCACTCCTGTGGAAAAAAAATTGCTTGTTGATGAGAGAGGTCAGAGGAGGATGGCTAGAATTGTGCAAGCAAACAGATGGGCCACAATGTTGCACATCACATGAGAATACAACCTTGAAGCACAGAACAAAATATCGCAACGGACCACTAGTTGCACTTTGTCGCAAATGGGCTGCAACAGCTGACGGCCACATCGCGTACCTTTGTTATCAATGAAGAACAAAAGAGCACGCCTCCTGTGGGCACAGCACTAGACTGTCGAGGATTGGAAAACAGTTGCTTGGTCTGACGTGTCGAAGTTCTTGGTGCATCATGTTGAAGGAAGGCTCAGAATTTGGCGAAAACAAGACGAATCCATGGACCCGTCATGTCTGACGGCTACTGTGCAAGGTGGTGGGGCAGTGTTATGGTGTGGGGAATGTTTTCTTGGCACACGTTGGGTCCATTGATACCCGTAGATTCACGTCCGAATGCCACATCTTACCTAAACATCGCTGCTGACCAAGTGCATCCGTTCATGTTGACAGTTTATCCTCAGTCAGATGGTTACTTCCAGCAGGATAATCCGCCGGTGCACAAAGCCTGAATCACTATGGAATGGTTCCAGGAACATGACAATGACTTTTCTTTGCTGCAGTGGCCCGCTCAGTCCCTGGATCTCAATCCTATTGAACATCTTTGGGATTAGCTGGAAAGGGCTGTTCTCTGCAGGCCTACACCTCCGTCGAATCTGAAGGAACTGCGTGACACTCATGTCTGCATGGTACTCTATTCCTGAAAAACGTTTTCAGCATCTTGTTCAATCCATGCCTAGGTGAATTCAGCCTGTTTTGAATGCTAAAGCAAGCTCAACATGCTACTAGGTAGGCGTACCTAATAAAGTTGCAGCACAGTGTATGTCGTTTTCTCATTTATGTAAGACTTAAACTTCATGATTCAGTATATAGATTCTATGAAGGCTGTTCAATAAAGAATGATCATAATTTTTCACGAACAGTTGCACTGCTTGCTATTACCACTGAGCTGCAGAATTTTAGACCAAACCAAACTGCATCACGTAGCCACTGCATAGTAGACTCATGCGCATGGTGTGACCTTGGTAGTTAGTCAAGTTTATGCCTGTTCAGTTTTGCCTTCATAACAGTGGATATGATATGCGAGGAACAGTATGCTGCTTTCAAATTTTGTTTCTGTCTCAAGAAAATATCAGCGGAGGGGCATGAAATGTTAAAAGAGACGTATGGTGAAATGTTAAAAGAGACTTGAGCCATGCTATATTCTCCCATTTATCACAGCTAACAGGTGGTTTAGAATGTTTAAAGATGGACATGATTCAGTCACAAAAATTAGTGTACCTGGAGCTCCAACCACTGCTGCCACCACAGCAGTGGTTGGAGAAACCATAAACACTGCTTCTGTCATCATGAGAGAAGATTGTCATATAACAGCAAGGCAACTGGCAAAGATTTTGAGAATATCAGTAGGAAGTATACATGGTATTCTTCATGAACATTTGCATATGACACATGTTTGTGCATGCTGGGTTCCAAGACAACTCGCACCTGAGCAACAGGAAGTTCACATGGAGGTTTGTCAGGAGCTGCAAAGATGTTTACCGAAGATGGTGAGGTTCTGCAAAAGGTGATAACAGCAGAGGGAGACAGGACTTCGTCATTTAAACCCAGAGAGTATGCAACAAAGCTCTGTTTGGAAGTGTACATCATCGCCAACACTGAAAAAAAGCAAACTTTTGATTCTTCAGGAAAGGTTGTGGTCCTCTCTATTTTTGATCAAGGAATGGTTTTCCAGCAGGTTGTGTCATGTCATACAACTTTTATGTGACCTTACTACAGAACTGTACTGCACACTTTGCAGGATCACATTTGTTGCAAATGACTACAACTTCACGCAGGTGGATGGATGCTGCATCACGGCAATGTGAGACCTCACGTTGCTCATACTCTCATCAAGTACTTGGCCAGCATTAATGGTAAATGTGTTCCTAATCTGCTCTACACTGCTGACCTTGAACCATGCAAATTTTTTATATGTAATATATATATATATATATATATATATATACAGTATATATTATTTCCAAAGTTAAAGAAGGACTGCAAGAAAAATGTTTCCAGTTGTCAGAAGTTGCAAAGACATTTGAGGTGAATCTAAAATGCATGTTAAAAAATGGCTTCCATTTTTTTGAAGAATGGCAGAAACATTGAAGTGCATTTCATCAAATTGGAACTACTTTGAAAAGAACCATCAAAATATGAAAGGTGTGTTGTTAAAAAAAAAAATTATGATCATTCTTTATTGAACAACCTTCTTACTTTTATAGTTTTAAGATGTAAAAATAAGTTTAACAGTTTTTTGCATGATTATTAGCCCTGTTTAATGATATGTGCAGTGACTAGAAGAGGAAACCCACTCTGCATGAAAGTGTACGTGACTGAAACTGTTACCCATATCGTACTAAATGCTTGCACTGGTTGGAACATTTGTGTCAATCAGGTTAAGATATAAAAAAGAAAAGCTTGCATTTGTTGAAGGGGAGTATTTTTGTATAACTGTATGAAATTTGAAAAGACTGCTATCATCGTTTATCCTAATCCAAAAGAAACTAAGCTTAATTTATATTTATTTTATTTTTTTACACCCTAGTTTTCAAAACCTCCTTAAATTTTTATCAGATTTAATTAATTATATTAATTAAATCTGGTAAAAAAGAACGTAATTAATTAAACAGGAACATAATTAATTACTTTATATTGTAGTCATTGTGGTAGGCTTAAGTGATATTTTTTTTTTACCTCCAGTGAATTTAAATTAACAAGTACCACTTCTTATTTGTTGTTTTCAAATAAGAAAAGAGGGTATATTGTTAACTATATGAAATAGTCTTTTTCTTTTAAAATAGCCCAGTTTGTCTGAAATTATCTCTCTCTCTGTTATTGGGCTGAGAGAAGTAGGGAAGGGAAATGTTAGAATAAGCACCATCACTACTGTCCTTACAACATGGCTTTAATAAGTATTAATGTGACATCTGGCATAACTTGCACATTTCAATATCATATCCAGATTTATAAAACTTGACAGAAAATAAATTTTATATAAAGTTATTTTATCCATTTATTTATTATTATTTTTTTCTTGGCTTTCTAGAATTGTCCAGGATCCCTTCTGTCCAGAGGGAAGAATTATCTGGAAAATTTAGCTAAACGGCTTAAAAAGAATGGTAGTAGTGGTAGTGGTGCTGGTAGCGGTGCTGAATCAGCAGGAAGTCGCACAACAAAGCATTTTGTGTTTAGATCAGTGTCCCCACAGAAGCTTGATAAATCTAGTGTAAGTTCTTTAACTTTTTTCACAAAATATTAGTTAATAGTTAAATATATGGAAGTTTCATCAGCTTCAGCCTAAAGAAATTAGATTTTTTTTACCAAAATTATAACGTGCATTTAATATGTCAGAACCAAAAATTTGTTTTAAGTTCTTTTAATCTTCCATGATTAAAATAAAAAATTATAGTCATGCTAAAAAATGTCTTTTCTATGCTTCCATAGATTTTTTTCAGCAGTTGCAAATAATTACATGTGACTGCTGGAAATTTGTGATAGTGTCCTGAAGTAGCATTTTTAACAATGTCAGATCAAGTGGCATTTCAGAAAATTTTATTTCTGATTGATTTGATTTTAGTTTTGATACTTACTAAGATTATTATATACTTATTCCTGCTTCAACAAGTATGGAAATCTGAAGGAAAAAAGTGTTAATTTTACTTACTGCTTTTGTTTTCTGTGGCCATATAGTAGTAATTGACAATCACCAGATTTTATGAGTGTAATTTGTTATACATGTTATCTGATTTTCCAATGGCCGTACTTTTCCATTTTTAACAGAATAAGTGATGAAGATTAAAACAAAGATTCACATTAATGTCACTGTAGTAGTAGGTATTTAATTTTTAAAGAATTTGCAGTGTAAGTTGTCTCTATTACTCCATGTCACTTTCACAAATATCAGTTAATTGAATAATTGTATTTTATGAAATAGAAAAAAAATTACAGTGGTGTGTATCAAATGCATTGTGTAATTAAATAAATCAGATAACTTTTGTTTTCACTCTATCATGAAGAAATAATAATAGGGCTGTTTAATAATAATAATAGAAATAATAATAGGCTTGCTGCTTAATAGGGCTATTATTCATTATACAGTAAAATCTCGCTAATACCAACTCGGTTTATATGAAGCACATACCATTCCCCTGCGAAAGGATAGGCTTTTCTATGTAAATATATTTGTTTATTACAAAATTCGGATAATATATATTACAAAGTTCTTTTTCACCCCGTGAGAAATAAATATTTTCATTTTGTATGTTTAATACAAATCTTGGCAGAGCGATCCGATTATCGCCCCTGGCCACCTGGCTTCCTACTTCCCGAAGGATGGCACTGACTTGTTAGAAATTAGTTTTGTGTAAAACAAAAGCAGTTTATGGTAGCTACAATGTCAAATGCACTCTGAAAACCATCTTTTCGAAGGATGAGTTGTTAAATTAACAAAAGAATAAAAAGTTTTTATAAGTTGTTACATTCACTCCCTTGCTTTCCACGGGAATAAGGTCAGTTGTAATTGTTACCTCAGTTCAAAGAGTTTTGCTATCGTATACAGCAATCTATTTTTTGTGCCATTTTATCTGAGCTGGTGTCTTTTTCGGAACTTGTGTTTTTAAATTTATTTAAAATTTGTTTATATTAAATCTTATCTAGCAGCATTATGGCGACAAAACATAGACGAACAGAATTAAGCCTGGAAATTAAACTAAAAATTATACAAGAGGTCGAAAAAGACTTGAAGGGCATGACAATGGAGCAGTGATGAAAAACAGGAAACGAATTCATGGTGCAAAACACCAGGAGCTTGAAGCGAAACTTTTTGAGTGGTATCAACAAATGCGTGCATCTAATTTGCCAATATCAGGTCCGATTTTGCAAGAAAAGGCAAATTATCTAGCTTAGTAACATTGGATTAGCAACTTCAAATGCAGCAGTGGCTAGGTCCAAAGATTTAAAGACAGAAATAACTTGGTTTCGCAAAGTGTTTGTGGTGAGCCTGGATTAGTCGACAAAGAAAAGACTACAGACTGGTTGTGTTCTGTACAGTCCATCCTTGAAAAATATGAGGCAAAAGATATTTTTAATCTTGACGAGACAAGTTTATTGTATAATTTGCTACCAAACAAAACATTTGCTGTTCGAGGAGTCTTGCCAGGGTGGAAAATTAAGTAAACAAAGACTTGCCGTTCTGTTATGCTGCAATTCAGACGGCAGTACAAAACTACACCCACTTGCGATTGGTAAGTTTTCCAAGCCAAGATGTTTTAAAGCAGTTAACCAACTTCTGTGTGATTATGAGGCCAATAGAAGTGCTTGGCTTACGGTCAAAATTTTTCAGTCTTATCAAAATTGGACAGAAGAATGACTTCAGAAAAAAAAAGGAACATTTTGATGATTTTAGGCCATTTACAGCACATTCTGCCGAACACTTAAGTTGACAAATATACGGCTGTTTCCCCCCCCCCCCCAATACCACCAGTTTAGTGCAACCACTGGATCAAGGGATATTTATAACCTCAAGAGAGCACATAGAGCCCACCTGATAAGGTACTTGATCCGCAACATAGAAGGAGTGAACAACTTGCAGCCAAATTGGATGTCTTATTTGCTATCTAATCTTGTTATTGCTTGGGAAAGTATTACATGAAGTGTAATAATCAACTGCTTCAGAAAGAGTGGCTTTGGAGAGAACATCATCGAAAAACATGATCCGGCAGACAAATGTGAAAGCAACAGTAAGGAATGGAGGAATTTGAAGGAGCATATGGATTTTTTGGCAAATTTGAAGAGTTTGTGAAGGTGGATGATGAAATTGCTACCACTGCAATGCCAACACCAGAAGAGCTGCTGGGTACCACACAAAACAGTGATGCTTTTGTTACCAGTGACAGTGAAAGTGAAGAACGTGCACACTGCCATCTAAAAAAGATGCCAAAAATGCATTGAACATAGAGAATGTGTTGGCCTACTTTAACGTTGATAAAGAAACAACTATTGCATTTGATAACGTCTGTGCTGTAGTTAAAAATGCATATAGGACAAAAACTGTGCAAACAACATTGGATTTTTTCTTTAAATTAGATTAATTTTTTAAAAAGTGATTTTAAAAAATCACTTTTTAAAAAATTAAAAAGTAATGGTTTGTATGTCTCCTTTTATATTAAGATTGTAATTCTTTTTATTGTGATACTAAAATATTGTCTGTATCAAAATATATGCCGTTCAATATTTTCATTTCCGTTAATATTACTTTTCTCTTAGTTTATCTTACAAATAAAATAAAATCTTTAAAGAATATGTTATTCCTATTATTGTATTGTTAGACAAGGCTTTTGTTTTTATTTTATTTTTATTATTTTATTAACTTATTTTTGATATTATTACTATTTATCATTATTCTTAGATATACAGCAGTATATACCAAAAAAAAAAAAAAAAAGGTAAAATTTTGACACTTTTGGGGGACCTCATTATTACAAAACATTAAAATTTATGTCCCTTGAACTTTGTATTAACGAGATTCCACTGTATGTAATAATAGAGGCATGTGATGCAAGAAAGCAAGCGTATGAGCTTATGTAGATTAAGCCCAAAAAAAAAAAAAAAAAAAAAAAAATCACACAATCATTCTCTCTAAAAGTTTGTCCAGTTCCTCCTTAAATTTATTTAAACTATCAACTTCCACAATGACAGATGGAAGTTTGTTCCAACAATTAACCACCCACTGGCTAAAGGCAAATTTCTGCACATCTATTCTACTATTGTAATCTGAGCAAGTGGAAGAATCCCATCAGAATTCAGCGTGCTCGACCCATTCAAGGCCTTAGTATTAGCAATGGCCATGTGGTGCAAGGAAGCCTATGGCTTATGCTGCCAAAAAAAAAAAAATAATAAAATAAAATAATAAAAAATACATAAAATAAAATAATAAGAATAAAATTTAAAAAAATAATAATAATAAAAATTAATAAGAGAAAAGGAAATGGACAATCTATGCATTTCCCTCCTTCCCTAGGTAACTATCCAGCTGACCTTTGAATTTCCCCAGACTGTCAGCCTCTACCACCCATGTAGGTAACTTATTCCAGTAATTTATAACTCCCTGGCTAAAATAAAACTTCCTGCAATCGAGTCTAAACAGTCCCCCCCCACGTAACTTGAAATTATTCCCCGTAGATCTAGAATCATTTATAATCATGAAAATTTCATCCTTATTCATTTTGCTTCTGCCTTTCAGAGCCTTAAACACCTCAATCGTCTCCTCTAAGGTGCCTAGTTTCCAAGCTCTGCAACCCACATATTCGAAGTCTTTCCTCTTATGGACACCCTTTTTGCTGGTCTCACCAGGCGAGTTACCCATCTTTGGACCCTTTCAAGAAGAACAATGTCTTTCTTTAGGTGCAGTCTCCATACTTGAACACAGTTATTCTAAGTGTGGTCTAAAATAGCCTTATATAATGTGATTATGATGTCTTTATCTCTACTAGTGATTGTTCGAAAAATCATCGATAGGACACCATGGGCCTCCTTGCAACCAGTCTACAATGCATGGAGAGCTTCATATCTGACTATCGTAATATCAAAGTCCCTTTCCTCCACTACTGGCTTTAGTTTGACTCCGAGTGTATAAGTTATTTTGGGGTTATACGTGGGTATTCCCCAAGTGCAATGCCTTATACTTTGCTGGATTAAAGCATAGCTGCCATTTTCTGACCATTTCTGAAGTCTATCTATGTCATTCTGCTTGGCGGAAATAATTAACTACTGTACAATCTTTACATCATTTGCAAATTTAGACATCATGCCCTCTATCCCTTCATCAATGTTATTTATGAAAATCAAAAACAACAATGGTCCTAATACTGATCCTTGGGGAACCCCCACTTTTTACATCAACCCAATCTGAGGAATAACCATATATCACAACCCTCTGCCTCCTGCCTTGAAGTCATACAGCTTTTCATCTAAGAATTTTCCCTGTGATTCCAACCTGTTCCAGCTTATAAAGTAACCACTCATGTGGGACTGAGTCAGATGCTTTGCTGAAATCCAAATAAACAATGTTGAAATTATTCCCTAAGTCCAGCTCTTCAGTGACCCTGTCAAAATTTCCCACTTACTCTTAGAACTGCCCTCATGTATTGGAGATACATTAGCACTTTTCCAATCCCACGGAATCACTCCCGAGTCCAGCGATGCTCTCATAACTATCCTCGGTGGTTCAATGCACTTACTTGCCACCTCCCTTAAGATTATAGGGTAAATGCTATCAACCCCAGGAGCCTTACTGGCCTGTAGGCTCATGTTTTGTCATTAAATAAACGTGTGAAATTTCAACATAATCGATTACATCTTTTTCAACTTCACTCCCAGAATTTCTTATTGATGTGAAGGGTTTTTCTTCTGTAAATATCGATGCAAAGTAACTGAGTTCGTCTGCAACTTCAGCTGGGGTATTTGATCTGATTTATCCTTCTCTTTTTTGTATTTATATATGTGAAGAATTCCTTATCCCCCCCCCCCTCCCTCTTTGTTCT
The DNA here is from genome assembly GCF_048544385.1 of Mastigoproctus giganteus. NCBI lineage: Eukaryota > Metazoa > Arthropoda > Arachnida > Uropygi > Thelyphonidae > Mastigoproctus > Mastigoproctus giganteus. Next base: position 141,639,932 of record NC_143583.1, read on the forward strand.
CTTTGCCAGCAATTTCTCATAATCTGCCTTTGCTAGCCTAACCTTTTCAGTGGCATTAAAAAAAAAAGTAAACTGCAGCCATTATCAACCCACTGCAGGATGGAAGCCTATTCAACAATTCATGCTGAGGGAAATGGATCATAATCTGCCACGCTGGTCCAGTGCAGGTTGGCAGATCAACCGTATTTAGCAGTCAGGGGCTTTTGAACCCCGGTCTACTCAAAGTGCTACTGCACTCCCGCTCCTGACTACTCGACTAAATTATTACAGATCAATTTTTAGAATTCGCTGCTTTAAACGCCATCAGTTGATCCCACTGTGTTGAATTTAAAAACTGTCTGCAACTGCTGTAGTCGCAAAAACCATTCCCTTTACCCTTGATGATAGTTATATCTTTAAATAAATCCCACATCAGTACACTGATGTGGGATTTATTTAAAGATGTGGGAACCACTGTCACCTAGTGGTTCCTTTATCAGAAAATTCTTAATGCATGAATAGTCACTGCTGATAATCAGATCAAGAGTATTACTCCCTCTGGTTGCCCCTCCAACCTGTTGTTGTAGAAAAGTCCTCCAATAAATCCCACAAAAGTCTTGCTAGCATGTGAGTTACCAACCCACAAGTCAATATCTGGAAAGTTAAAATCCCCCATTACAAGACATTCTGATTTACTGACCCACTCTATTTCTCTGCACAATTGTTTGTTGTAATCATCAGAGTCATTAGGCCTATAACACACTCCTACTCTCATTTTCCTTTTTCCAGTGCTTATGTCACACCAAACTGACCCAACATTGCACTGTCCACTTATTTTAACTGGATGCACTTTAAATTTTATGTGTTTCTTAACTAATAGCATAACTCCTCCTCCATTCCTACCCTGTCTATTCTTTCTGTTCACGTTGTACTCCCCAAATTCCAATTCTGTACTGCTTATATCTGTGTGACGCCATTTCTCTGATATCCCAACAATATCTGTCTTTGATGTCTTGATCAGCACTTCAAATTCATCAAATTTATTTACTATACTTCTATCATTGGTATACATGCACCTGCTCTTACTCTTAGTTACCCTAACACAACCCATGTATTTGCTTGTTCCATGATGACTGCAAGATAGACCACTAGCCATGCTACAATTATATTTTAAAATAAAATTAAATATATTCTAGCTGTAAGATTCACATCATAAACAATGGGTTATGATTTGGACATTTATTAAATTCATTTGCTCTCTGAAACTATGAAATTATTTATAGAAAATGCCCTGTTTAAGATTTGCATTATTTATCTGACCACAGTGTCTATATTAGAACTCAGCATTGTTCATTGTGTGATAGCTAGTGTTTATTTCCTAATTTCACTGATTACATATCAGGTGTTTTTTTATTCATCTATTTTGATTTGCTTTTATACACTTGTTTTACGGTAGTCTTACAAAAAAGGTTTGGAGTGCATTCAAATCAGGTGGTCTGGTACTGGTGGACCCTTCCTTGAAATTAGACTTTCAGGAAATCCAGTACACGACTTGTCACATAGCATGATGCTACCGGAACTCTTTTTTTCTACAAATGTGGGAAAGACAACACAATGGTATTGTTTACATTAACTGTTATGGTATCAACACCTTTCATTAAAAAAAAGGGGGAAGAGCGCTGCAGTGGGCAATGTAGCATACCGCACACAATTTGCTGTTTTTTGCAGTCCATATATGACAATTTTGTTTATTCATTTGGACATTAAAATTGATGTGGATCTCATTTAACATGAAGAATGATGTTATGATATTTTGATTATCTTCAAACAACATTTAACGTGGATCGACAACTGAATTTTAAGCCTAAAGTTCTGAACCGGTTGAAGTTTATGTTGAAACAACTGGAAGTTTTGGTACAAGCATCATCCCCCACTTGTCTAACCTGCTATTTGTCCCTGCTGACAATTTTCTTGTTGGTTTTTCAGATATTTGTGCACTGTAACAATTGCTGCTGTTATTGTGTAGTGTTTTAATTTGAGATGGTGGTAACTTTTCCTTTGTATACTTTTTTTATTTTGTGAATTTCTCGTTGAGTCATGGTATTGTCCAGTAGCTGAATATATCTCTGCTTTGCAACTGTTTCTTGAATTTGTGTTGAGCAGATGTAACATAACTGTGTTTGAAACAAAGCTCTAAATTTATTCCTAGTAAATTCCATGGTAATTGAAATTAATATTCTTTGAGAAACAAAAGATTAAAATAATTAATTATAATTAATATCACAGAAGTTATCTCCACTTCAAATTTTAGTATGCTTCATGGCTTCCTCTCTTTACTCATGCATTTTCTTATGATAATATTCAGATTAATGTAACTGATAAGTTGTTTATCGTAGATCAATCTATGATAATGTTCTGTGATTTAAGAACATAATAAATGATTGTAGCAATCATAATCATAAACAGTCATTGCACTTTGTTGCATTGATCTGTTAGAATGGTGCAGAGAGCAATAACAGAATTAGTGAGGAGAACAAAGGGACTTCTTACTATGAAAGATTTCAGTTTTACAAACTGCAAATCTGGATATTAGATAACTGCAAGGAGATCTGATTAAGATGTTTAAGGTTTAATTTATTAACAAAGCCACTAAAGAGGGGCATGAAAATTTTCAAAATGGGTGGTTATTAAAAATTCTGGCATACATAATTTGTTAATTCATCCAAATTAGCCCTTTTAGTCTACTTTAGTGAATATTAGCATTTCTTCAAAGGTTTGGTTTTCAGTCTGCATCATTAATTGTGTGTGTGTGTGCGTGCGTGCGTGCGTGCGTGTGCGTGCGTGCGCGCACGTGCTAGAATGAGATGTAGGGCTATAAAAGAATAAAATTTGTACAAGCACCTGCTTGTGTAATTGGTGCACTATGACTATAGTTGCCAATGCACCTAATAAATCCCTAAACCAAAAACAATAGCTTGTGTAATTTTATTTGAGATGGCCAACTTTATTAAAAAAAAAAAAAATTTGAATTGAAACAAGTTTAAAGAAAAAATTGAAATATTAATGTTAAAATATGAGGGGCATTCAAAAAATAAGTTACGCCTGCTGCCATCTCTTGGTATAATTGCACAACAAATGTGCCTGCACAGAATGGAGTTCATATTGTGCGCCCTGATAGGTGAGTTTCGTTGACGTAGCAGTAACAGTTGTGTAGGAGCAAGCGTTTATAATGGCACGTTAGCTAGAATATTACTCCAAATTCTAAGTACGCGGAACAGTAAGCTTTTTGTAGGCGAAACGTCTGAATTTTTCTGAGATTCATCGTGAAATAACGGCAGTGTATGGGGAAAATGCAATGTCACATCCAGCCATAGTGAAGTGGTGCCAACAGTTTGAAAGTGGTCGCACAGAATTGACGGATGCTGATTGAAAAGGAAGGCCATCAACCAATGCAGACAACATGATGCAAGTTGATGAAATGATTTGCAATAATTGAAGACTGACTGTCGCAGAAATGGCAAAGGAGTTGGATATTTCAATAGGCAGTGTTCATTCCATCCTCTGTGAGCATCTTGACTATCGCAAATTGTGTGCATGATGGGTTCCTCATTCACTGACAGACGAACACAAAGGGCAATGTTCTTTTTTGTCTTCTCTAGCCTTCCTTCAACACTATTCTGTGGAGGGCCATGACTTCTTACGCTGCGTCATCATTGGCGATGAAATGTGGGTGCACCGTTTCACCCAAGAAACGAAGAGAGCGTCTATGAAATGGAGACACACAACATAGCCTGTGCAGAAGAAATTCAAAGTTGTACCATCAGCAGGAAAGGTCATGACCACTGTGTTTTTCGGCTGCGAAGGAGTTGTATACACAGAATTTATGGCAAAAGTCACAACAAATAATGCTGCCTCATACTGCCAAACAGGAGGCCTGGAAAGTTAAGCAAAGGTGTTGTTCTCATTCAGGCCAATGCCACGCCACACAATGCATGCACAACATGACACTTGCTCCAAAGTTTAGGATGGGAGGTATGGCAACATCTGCCGTACAGTCCCAATCTTTCGCCTTGTGACTATCACATCTTCAGCAAGCTGAAAGAACATCTAAGGGCACAACGATTTGCAAACAATGAGCAGGTGCAAACACCAGTTCAACTGTGGCTGAATGACCAAAGAGTAGATTTCTATCATCGGGGAATCGAACATTTAGTCACACGTTCTGAGAATTGTTTATACCAATTCGGTGACTGTGTAGAAAAGTAGTGCAAGTTGTGTGCTTTCTATTGCATAATGTTATATACCTCAATAAATGTCTCTTGGGTCAAGTAACTTATTTTTTGAATTACCCTCGTAGTAAAGAACACACAATCCCCTTTATTTCAAATTGCTAAAATTTTTTTTTAAGATATACTGAATGGTATGTAAAATACTTCATTTTAAAATTTAAAAAAATATATATATTTTTCAGTCCTGGCATGCCAAGTTGTTTACCATTGTTGGCATTCAAACTTTGCTCCTCATTTTCCTAATCTCTTCATTGTCATTAATGCATTTTGCATTTATTCCAAACTACAAGTGCTATCATGGCTAAATGTTATTGAAATACTGTAAACTGCATTGTCTCCAATATAAATTAACTGCTTTGGAAAAAATTAATACAGGTCGACCATCACTAATCCGGCCACCAGTAATCCGGTTCCACTGCTAATTCGGTGTACCGACCTGACGCTACTGTTTTCGTGGCGTTGGCTGCATCAGCTATTAGCATGAACTCATAAACACTGGCAAGCCATTCCCACTTGTTTTTCTGCATTTATTATTATAACCTGCTCACATTTAGCCCCAGCCATGGTTCCAATGCATAAAGGAAGTGTCTCTCGTGGTGTAAAGCGCAAACACCGTACATTGTCCATAACAGATAAAGTTGAACTTCTGGAAAAACTCAAGAGCCGTGTGTCTGTGAGAAGTTTAACTCTGCTTAATTGTAAATTCCAGCAATTTCTCTCAGTTCCTCTTATCTTAGTAATTTTCTTTTAGCCATTCCTTTTTATATTATTTTTTATTTATTTTTTTTTTTACAACACACATACAAACTTGCAGAAAAACAGGACACAATATGATGGATAATACAGCGCACTAACGAACTTTTTTTTTTCACAAAATCTCTAACAATACTGACAAACGTATTGCAATGTTTGAGAGTTTTTATCATAATTGGTTTTATTGCAGCGCTCGCCATGCGTGCAATGAACTAATCACAAACGACCTTCATATGTGCACCATAATAGCATCACATGTATGTGGCCGACATGGCTTCTCAAGAAATAAAGTAACCAATATATGTGGCCACGTTGGCCACTTATATGCAACATAAAAAAAAAGACTTTTTTTATATATATTTTAAGTGAAAAAACGACAACACTGACATTACAATATTTATTTTAGAAATACCAATCAAATTATTTCCTAAATATTTTTTGGCCCGTGGGGAATTTTTTTCTTAAACTAGCTTGACAGTCAATGTGTTAAAGGTAGAAGGAGGTGATTAGCTGTTGGGTAAAATGTATGTGCTAAAATAACCAGCGGTGATCCAGCAAACTCACTAATCCAGCACCCCACAAGTCCCAATGCTGCTGGATTAGTGAAGGTCGACCTGTACTTAAATATTGACTTCAATTTATCAATGGGTTTAGAAATAATTCAGCGTTCTATAATTTTAAAAAGATTTATGTTTTATTATTTATAGAATAAAAATTAATTCCAAACCTGTTTATAAATTGGTGTCAACTTTTGAAGCCTTTTAATTTTTTTTCAGGGCAAGTAATTTTTGTCAGAAACTGTGGGTTACAGCGTTTCATCCATATAGTTTAGTTCTTCCTATCAGTGCTGAACTAGATGTGCATTGAGAAAAAGATCGAAATATCATATAAACCTGTATAATTCATATTATCAAGCTTCATCTGAATTAGCATATCATGCAATTATGTTGGCCCATGACTGAGTTTTCTAACACAAATAAGGGATTTCCAAAAAAATATGCAAAATTATTTCACAAAAAATAGCATTAACAATACAAATATGCTCGACTCCATAAATGTCAAATTATTTAATTTTAGATTACTGGAGTTGTGAATGTATACGTGGAAATTTCCTCCTATCCTCTGCTGTATGAACCATTCATTTCTGTAAATATTATTTTTTTCATGATACTCACTGCTAGTTCTCAAATAACATATAATATCAAAAAGATAGTCCATCTTAGGACTTGGTATTGGTATTAGAGATTTTAATACACTTCTTTTAGTTTGGCATAATAGCAGAATTGGATTTCATGTATTATTTTCTTTGGTTTCAAAACTTACAGGTCCTGATAGTTTTGTTATTTTTGAGAAATTGTTTCCAACAAGTTTATATTAATGTAATTAGGTAAAGCAGCATCTGGATTAGCCCAAAGGAAAAGTAAGCTTCCTAATTGTATTTTAGATAATGTAAATGTAATAATTTAATTATTCATAGTAGGGAAATCAAAGGTTGCCTTATTGTGATTAATTAAAATGAATACTTAACTAAAGTAATTTCCAAACATAAATGGAACAAAAAATTATATGTTGTCAATGTGGTTTCTGGATCTCTTTACTTATATTCCTTCTTTTTTCAGGTCTATCATTCTCAAAGTACTCCTGTTAGTTCATACTTACCCCCCAGTAAACGTAAGTTCTCAGAGGATTCTCCCCACACAGAGTCAAAAAAAAGAAAAAGTGTGTTTGACTACTTCTAATTTCTTTTTAACTTTAGGTATCACTATGTTTTAGTACCACTTAATAAAAAAAAAAAAAAAAAAATCATGTCGAATTGCATGTGACTGTCATCATCAGTATACCTTGAATTTAATAGGTACTCATTGTATATAGGTTTATCTTTTGTATAACACAATTACAATTGTAAATATAGAATTGTTTTTAATTTATTTTCCAAGTTTATGTAAATATAAAATTATTTTTTTGTAAATTAGTAGTTTTCAGCCTACTTTATGTGTGCATGTGAATCAGCAGTGGTTTACGCATTACTGGGAGTTGGTTACTTGTGAAAATTATAAAGTGTGTAGCAGTTATGTGGGCCAATATAGAAAGAAATATGAAATAAAAAGAAAAGTTTTATTTAAAAATAGTAAAAAATGAATGAATATAAATAACAATAATAATTAATTCACACTTTCATTGGAGTTGTAGGGAGCTGGGCCTATTTTTATTTTTCACAACATACTTTTTATATACTTGGCTTAGCTAGATCATTTTTTAATTCTTTGTTTGATTTTAATTTCTAGCATTCCAGAAAATCTTATTTCTAGAAGGCAGATTTTACTAAAAAGAGACTAAAATTTAAGTACCTTTTCAGATGTTATTCTTTTTCCCAGTTTCCTTTCAATCCAAATATGTATACCAGTTTATTTGATATATATATATAACTAAAATTACAGTGGATTCTGGTTAATTGGGACTAGATTACTTTGGCCCAATTAAGCGAAATTTTAACGAGCTGAAAAACACATTCTAACTGAAGCAAAAAGGTATGAATAAAATAAAAGGAATGTGGCATTTAAAGAAAGCACACTGTATTTAAGTTATATTGGTACAAACATTTATTTAAAAATAACTAAAGCTAAAAGCAAGCAAAATGTACATATTTTTTATTTTTAACATATAATATACACAACAGGCATTCGCCCAGTTAAAGTGTATAACAGAGCAAAGGTTGTACAAAACATAAAAATAAATGGTAGACTAATATACTTTGTACAATGAAAGTTAATTCAAATGGGAAGAGTCCAATTCACAAAAATAAAAAAGATATTCATGACGTCAAGTCCAGCGCTATGTGAACTTGCAGAAAGCAGTTTGCTGCAGGAGACATCATCACACACACACACACACACACACACACACACACACACACACACACACACACACACACACACACACACACACACACACACACACAATTAATGAGGACATATTTAGCCCAGAACTCATCCGTCAATCGGTCAACCTACTCCAAATAGTTCTGTGAAATTGTTTCTTGTTCACAGCCATATCCAAGTCAAACTTGTTCATGAGTGCCAATGTTCTTTTGAAGAAGGAGTTCCTGCTAATCTGGAGTTACTGATGTGGAATGTAGTCTTCTGTCTAGTAGCCACAACTGGAGCGTGAAGGTCAATATGGCACAGAAGATCTGGCAGGTAGGTTGAACCAGCGAAGATGTGGTACAACAATTCGAGATCAAGAGCAGTTCGTCGAGTTTCCAAGTTTTGAAGCTTGAAGTAGGAACAGAGATTCCGGTAGAAGATTCTGTGGTAAAACATGGGGTTACGTCTGGAAAGATAGTGGATAAATTTCATCTGGAGCGATTCTATTTGCTGTATCATGTATGCATAGTGTGGGTTCCATGTAGGAGAAGCAAACTCCACTATAGGGAGTATAGTTGTCTTAAATAGGAGCACAGAGAACTGAGGATCTTGAAATCTGTACGTCTGCCATTTAATGAAGCCAATTTGTTTTTTCGCTTGGTTTAATATATTCCTAACATGTTTATCAAACCCACATGTAGCGGTAAAAGTAACTCCCAGATCTTTAACTTCGTCAACTGTGGAAATCAGCATCTCCTTGATGTAATATTCATTAACTAAAGTCTTAGTTTTCCTCGTAGCTGCAAAGGAAATAGAGCTACATTTCCTAGTGTTAACCGCCAAACCATTCAAAGCAACCCAATCAGCAAAAGAGTTGAGAGCAGCCTGAAGGTTAACAGCATCATCTTGACTGCTGATACGTGAATATAGTTTCACTTCATCGGCAAACATTAGTGTCTTGACACCACCTCTCTCAACAAATTGCAGTAGATCGTTGATAAAGATGGTGAATAAAAGAGGCCCAAGAGATGATCCCTGTGGTACTCCTCTCGATGGAAAAAATTCCCTTGAGACTTCCTGTCTGATGATCACCCTATGTTTTCGATATGAAATATAGCTCATCAACCAGGATAATAAAGGGTAAAGTATTCCATAGTGGCTTAGTTTTTGAGCAAGTTGATTATGCGGGATACTGTCGAAAGCCTTAGTAAGGTCTGTGTAGATCACATCAACCTGTCCCCCGCGATCGACGGTGTCTAGAACCTGTTGCCAGATAGTGAGAAGATTAGTGGTAGTTGATCGGCCCCTGGTGAAGCCATGTTGGCAGTTGCAGATAAAGTGATGAAAATATTCCATTAATCGGTGGTGAATGACAGTGTCCAGAATTTTTGCCAGCGAGTTCATAAGGCAGGTGGGACGGTAATTCTCTAGTGAGTGGTTTCCACTTCTCTTTGGGATAGGAATAACATTAACAGTTTTGAAGTGAGTGGGGTAGATACCAGACTTAAAGGAAAGATTGAATATATGCAATATTATATATTTAAGTTGTCGAAAGCATTTCTTCCACAAGATAAGTGGAATCTTATCTGGGCCTGCAGAAAAATCTTTTGTTAGTTTCTGAAGCGCTTGAATGATATCGTCTGTGTCCACCGAGAGATTATTCAGTGTATCATCCTTAATGACTTGAAATTGATAAGCTGAAGCAGCAGTAGCTGCTGTTTTCTCTGAAAAGGAGGAGAAAAAGGTCGCAAAAAGATCTGCTTTAGTTTTGTCACAGGTTATAGGCTTTCCATCGGAATCAATGATCCTGGTTCCTGTTGAGCAGTTATTAGAATTCTTTAGCATGTTCCAGAATGGATTCAGGTCTCCATTTACTGTGAAACTGTGTTGAATTGATTGAATATAACGAGCGTACTGATTTCTGATCATCCTTTCAAATATGTAAAATGAAGATACAGTACATAATAATATACTGTAATGTCCCGCTCCTGACCACTCGGCCTCCATAGCCGAGTGGTCAGGAGCGGGAGTGCAGTAGCACACGCTCTTTGAGTAGACCGGTGTTCAAGCCCCTGACTACTGAATACGGTCGATCTGCCAACCCGCACTGGACCAGCGTAGCAGATTATGGTCCATTTCCCTCAGCATGAATTGTTGAGGAGGCTTCCATCCCAGTGGGTTAATAATGGCTGCACTTTACTTATTTTTTACATAATAATGTCTGTGTCAAGCAAAGATTACACATTACTTAATGGTTTTTACTTTGAAAAAAATTATCAAGTACTGTATACTGTGGGGATTAACTTTTCTTCTTCTTTTTTTTTTTTTTTTTTTTAATATTAAATATCTTGTTTTGTTCCCTAATAGATATATAGACCCCTTGTCTTAATATCCCCATTTGCACATCTGACTTTGGATTCACAGAAGAATTCAGGTTCAAGGGAACTTCTCAATTATGTAAAATTCCTTCCGGAAAGGCTGAGTGTTCAAGAATAACAAACTCGCTAATTAATAAATAACATAGTTTATTTACATATATATATACAACATGATAAAGTGATCAAAACTCAGGCACATACTAATATACAAATTTGCCTATGTAGCATCAGATATATATGCAATTTAGTACATTGTGTTTACACTAGAAGGATTTCTTTCTACACAACATAATTAATATCCTTACAGAAAACTGCTATAGTTTCTTCTTTCTTCACACATGATCAATAAATACTTAAGAGGTTTAGTTAACACCCTTTCTCCTATGTAAGTCAAATTCTTACTTTATAAATTGATTTAGGAATTTCACTCTTAACTTCTGATTTATTTAGTGCCCCTTTTTGTCTTGGGGAACATAATTTCACAAACTTTCTCTAATCAAGATAAATCGTATGTTTGACATCAATTTCTGGACTAATTCTTGTCCCAAGGGTTAGCTACATCCAGAAGGCTATTCTTTTCTCTCTCTTTCTCTACCCTTCCAAAATTTATCATACATATATGTTAGACAATAACTAATAACAAATATCAAATTTCTCTCCTTTACCTTTCTACATATGTCTATTATTATTATTATTATTATTATTAGCCGTATGGTGCAAGGAAGCCTGAGGCTTATGCTGCACCAGCCATAAAAAATTCCCGAGTAACCCTGAGAGAGAGAGAGAGAGAGGAATCATCAAGAAAGAGAAGAATGATGATGTCCAGCTCGGGACCCTGGGTGTGTCAAGCCCATACTCGTCTATTTATACATTAATCAAAACCCATAACTATCATCTGATTTATCCCTATATTTATGTATATATATTTATCTTTTTTTTTTTTTTGTACATCCTTCCCTTAGTATCTTTCTAAACTTCTACTAATCTGATATTAGGGTTCCTACAGTCCTTTATAGGTAAGTGAGAATACTATATAACTAGTCACGTACTTAATGTTACTAATCGGACTTCTCTGTTTTGGGGCCTTCCGCTCCTTGTTTGGGACTGTCTTTGTTAGCCAAGGGCATTCACTCAGGACTTCCAGGGGATTTTCATGCAGGTCACAGTTCTGCTACTCTGCTTAAACTCACTGTTCCATCTGGGCTGGGCTGGGCTGGCTCTTTGACGTAGGTTCTGCTCTGTCGTTACGGGGACTGCTATCTTTCCTTCTGCTTTGCTCCGACCTCTCTAGGCTGGCACTTTGCCTTCACCGCCTTTTAGTTTCGATACAGGGACTGCTTCATACCCTCTGGGACATCGGAACGCAATGCCTTCATCGAAAGGGGCTTCCTACTTTTCCAGGCACTTTTGCTTTCGCTGATTTCTATCATTCTATTCCTTTACTTTCTCCGTTACTTTTCTCTCTCTCTCTCCCACTTCTCCGCTCCACCTTTTTATTAAAAACTGATTCACAAGAAGAAAATTTCACATTGCGCTTCTCTCACTAACACTGATAAAAATTCAACTCTGTCTGTACTAACTCATTCTAACTAACTCCGACAAAAATCTCAACTCTGTCTCCGACTAACTCATATTTACTAGCACCGACAAATATCCCAACTTTGTCTCTGACTAACTCATTTTCACTAACACCGACAAATATCTCGACTTTGTCTCACTGACTAATCATATTTACTAGCACTGACAAATATCTCAACTTTGTCTTTTTCTAACTCATATTAACTAACTCCGACAAAAATCTGAACTCTGTCTCTGACTAAATCATATTTACTAGCACCGACAAATATCTCAACTTTGTCTTTTTGACTAACTCATTTTCACAAACATCGACAAAAACCTCAACTTTGTCTTTTTTTTACTCCCCCGGTTCTCTCTTTTTGTTTCTCTCAATACTGTACCGCCCCTCATATTTCAGGCCTGCCTAGTTCCGGGTCTTAACCAATCTTCTCATTCTATCAAACCTCTCTCTCTCTCTCTCCTATTCTCCCATGTTATCCTTTCCCATGCTATTCCTTCGGTGCTCGATCCAACCTCTCATTTTAATAAATTTGTAAATTTCCCAGGCTGTCTTCCCCTTTGAAGTCGGCCGCCATTTCCGCAACCCTCTGGTTATACTTAGCACCTTTACTTCGCGAGATCCACAAAACTTGCCATCACCGACAGGCAGACGCCAGTCTTAATTCTAATCCGAGCATTTGTCAAGTATTTACTTCTCGTCTCGTCTACAGGTGTTACCGATCAAAGGAATGTTCCGACAATACAGTCCTCCGCACTATTGTTTTCCAGAGCTAGTACCCCTTTCACACCTATTTACCAACAGCCGTTGCTACCTTTCCTGTTGTTTTGGTTTATTCCCGTGTACTCGGAGCTGAAGTGCACCCTGTCTGCTACTAGTCTTTCTCATGCCTATCCCTCCCTTCTTGTAACCTTGTCTAATTTAATCACTAGCGAGTGACCCATTATCTTAAATAATATTTGTGACTGGTAAGGTTTCACCGCCCCATATTGTTATACCAGAAGCTTTACTCTTAATTAATCTCTCGTGTGTGTAAAATTTTTTTTTTTGTAAGATTTCATATCTTACAGTACCCTGATGTGTTCTCTTTATGGACTGCAACTGAACAAAGTCGCACAGATATCTAATGCTGATAAAGAACTGCCTTCCTGCATGAAATAACATCTCAATTCAGCAATATATTTCCTAGCATCCTGGATAGGTATATCATCGTCATTTATCTTGGTCTTCTAGTGTCTGAGTGTTTTGGCGCAATTTTTTCAATAATTGTTTCCTCATAATATTCATTTTCATTGTGTCATTGAATGTTATTGTCAATCCTTAAAAATTCTCACAATTTTGGACATATTGCTGTTCCAAAGCCATTTCATTTTCTGTACAGCTCATCGCGTCTGAATCACAAGTAGTCGTGAAACCACATTTAGCAAAACAGTTCTTAATTGTTTTGCTACTTATTCCTTACCAGCTATGGGCAACAAATTGTACAGCTTTTTACATTGAAACTTTTGCACTAACTTGTATTGATTTTTAAGATGGAGGGGGTGAAATGGAAGTGGGGTTTTTTTTTTTTTTTTTGGCTGATGCTGCATAAGCTTGCTTTCTTGCATCGTATGCCCTAATGCTAGTGATTTCAGCAGATTTTCCTCAATTGCTTCAAGGATGTGACTAACCAGCTTTCCATGATAATATATCTTCAAATTTGTTATAATTCCTTCATCCATAGGCTGTATCAGGGATGTGGTGTTAGGGGGTAAAAATTCCAGATCATTATTTTTTAAACCATCTACATTAGGATGTGCCATGCAGTTGTCCCAATATCAACAGACTTTTTCTGGACTTCTGTTGCAGTTCCACATCCCAATTCATTAGCCGTTGCTTAAAAATAAATGTGGTCATCCACACCTTATTGGCAAACTGCCTATGTAAGCCCCTTGAAACGAGGTTTGGCACTTTTACCAATAAGTTTGAGTTTATTGTTTCCTGACATGTTTGAACAGCACAGCACTGTTACACAATCCATTGCTTTCTTTGAACTGGACAGTGTTCTGTTGGTAGCTAAGGGAATCATCCGGCATAGCATGATAATACAGGCCTGTTTCATCAGCATTGTAAACGTCATCCCCACTAAATTTTTTAAGCTGGCAGTTTTTCAGATTTCCATTGCTCAGTGCTCGTAGCATCAGCACTGTCCTTCTTGCCATGTGTTTTTTTTTGTAACTAATGTCATGTCTACATTTTCATTGCGACAACCAACCATCCTAGGCGCCTCCGTAGCCAGGTGGGAAGGAGCAGAAGTGCGTAGCACACGCTTCTTGATTAGACCGGGGTTCGAGCCCGTCACCACCAAATACGGAGGATGCGGAAAGGTCAGGAATGACCACCGCATATTCACGGAGCAATATGGCCTTAGTTGCTAATGCTCCTAAAAACCAAATAACAAATAACAAATATAACCAACCATCCATCGCTTTGAAATTTACATGACCTAGCTTTTTGGGCAACTCTTCTGACTTGGTTTTTAGCATAGGGCCACTTACACACACACCTCGTTTAGATACAGTGGAAAACCATTGATTCAAAGCATCCTTGACATCTGGATCTTTGCCTTCCCTCTTTCGCTTATGAGATGTTTTCTTTAAACCCACATGCAATGTCCACTTCCCTCTAAATTTTTCTTGTTGCTGTAGCAGTCATGAAATTGTAGATTTTAGCGCCTTAATTATCTCCACTAGCTGACAATGGCTGATGTTAGGAGGTTTACTTTTTATCTTGTCAAGAATAGCGATTTTTTCTGAAAGCGACAAATCTTTACGTGGCATCTTGACAGGGGTCTTAAATGTGCTGGGGGAAAAAAAAAAGTCAGTACACTGTTTGGTACAGTTTTTAATTGATCTTAACCCACAAGATATATACATATGTACCTAGTGTAATCGTAAACAGTTGAATACCGCAAGCAAAATTCTATCAGAATCGATTACCACGACACACAACAAACGCAACACAACCACCCTACAGCACGACTTCGCAATAACTGACTTAGCTGCTGCCCACATGATCTTTATGCTATGAGTGTGTGTGGCATCTACATACAGTTTGTTGTTCAATCACGACCTTCACTGTCCCAATTAAGTGACGAGTTGGCCCAAATAAGCCAAACAAATTCAGGCTAAATACTTGTTTTGTTTCTGTTCTTCAAATTTTCTCCCAAATAAACAGCATAAACAGCTGCCCCAATTAACTGGAATCCACTGTAATTGATCTTACTTGGACAGTGAATCTATCTGAAAGTATTTTAAATGGTTAACCTGGCACTGGTTGCATGTGACTTGTCAGATCATGGATTTTTTTTTTTTTTTGGTTCAAGTCTAATTGACAGAAACGTTTCTGCCTTCCTAAATATAGGCCTGGTTTCGCTAAAGATGTTTTTGACGGTTATATTTTATGGTTTTCACAGAGTAATTAGGTGAAAGTACCAGGCAGGCAGGCAGGCACTATGCAACCCTTGTTGCAGTGTAGGTGTGTGGGATCTCATAGGTCTTGCTTCAGTATTTAAATTACATGTTGAATGATTGCCCTTCTAGTTCAAAATAACCCACTGTTATGCTCTATAACTGTAAGTTACACCCTGAGAGAAATTACCAAAACGTTTTATGGTGTTTGTAAATAATTAGCTGAATTGTAGCTGTGTGGGACCTCACAGCCACAATTCAGTTCAATTGAAATAACAGTTCAGGGTAACTGTTATTTCAATTGTACATCAGACAATTTCTGTTTTAGTTCAGAGTAACTGTTATGCTCTCTAACTCTAAATGTTACATTGTCAACCTTAGGTGGAAAGTTTTAGGATTTTGCTGAGTAATTAACTGAAAAAATGTAATCGAAAAACACACAAATGGAAGCGACTTATTAGCTTCCCGTATATGTTTGATGATTTTTTTTTTTTTTTTTTTTTGTCAAGCAGAATTGATAAAATTTTCAGCACATTTTGGCTTCCATACATAATACATATTCATATATCATTTTCAAATTTCATTACCTCAATGGTTTTGTGCATTGTAAAATGGAAGTGACTATTAATTTAATGTTTATATTTTATGACTGACTTTTTTTTTAGCAGAAAAATTATTATTTTTTTTTTTTATTATTATTTTTTTAAATAAAATACAGTAAACCCCCACTATTCGCGGGGGTTACGTTCCTGAGAAATTATGTGAATACTGAGTTATGGCGCCCATAGTAATAAAAGGGTTCCGTTCCAAAGTATGAAATATATAACAAAAATTAGTCTAAAATTTTGTCTGTACATATTATGTGTATTTACCTACATAATGACTATGTACATAGACAAACGTAGAAAGTACATAGAAAAATACAAGCATAAGGCATCAAAATGAAAATAAGAAACAATTTATTAAATGTAATACTGTACATATTTATTAGACATTTTAAACAAACCTTTCAAAAACATATCAAGAACATGGGTTGCTGGGCGAAAAATAACTCATAATCGAAGTTTGTTTCTTCATTTTTTTATTGAGCTCCTTTTGAATTTCCCCGTAAGGCAAGAGTAATTGTTCTAGATCTCGTTTAAACTTGATGCTTCTTTCCAAATTATGATCCGTTTCCACCACCTTTTCTGAAAGTTGTATAGAGAGGCTAAAGATTTCCTTTAATGACTTACTATTTAACTCTGGTCTAACAACGTCGAGATCTTCCTCCTCAGGATCATTTTGGTTTTCATTTGACCTTGTTACTAATTCATCCAACTCTTCTATTGTAAGTTCATCTGCATGAGTCTCAATAAGTTCCTGAATGTCTGTTGCATCAATGTTTTCAAAGCCCCTGCCTTCTATTCCCTGTGCGATTTGTACAATATTGGCAACCAGTTCATTGACATTAGGGATTGTTTTAGATCTGGCTGGCATTCTCTTCCAAAACAACCCAGTTTCGTCTGCATTGAACACCTGTTTGGGAATATATCCTTTGTCTGTAATTAATTTTTTTAGTTCAGTCGGGAAACTTTCTGCAGCCACGAAAACCACTTCTGGCCACAATTTTCGCCAACACGCGTTAATTGTAGATGAACTTATCTCATCAACTGATGTCTTGATGTTGATCAGGCAATTTGCAATGTTATAATTTTTCCAACTTTGGCTTACAGTTAAGTCTGACTCCCTTTCCATTTTTTCAATTAAGCCAGTAAAAGTTCTCCTAACATAGTAGGAGCTTAAATGCAGAAATCACACCTTGGTCTAGCGGTTGTAAAAGTAATGTTGTGTTGGGTGGCAAAAACAATTTCAGCGTTTGGGTGGTCAAATTCTAGACTGCTTGAATATCCTGGCGCGTTATCGATAAGAAGCAGAACTTTGAAAGGCAAAGATTTTGGAGCCAAGTAACTTTCCACCTCTTGCACAAAGCTATCATTAAACCACTGTAAGCCGACCGGGCTAGCCGAGTGGGTAAAGTACCTGCCCGGCAACCCAAGGTCACGGGTTCGATTCCCGCCTCGGGCTTGGATCAAAGTACTGCAAAAACCTTGGGAGGTGCAATATGGCCATAGAAGCCGATGCGCCAACAACTACCAAATCAAAAAAAAAAAAAAAAAAACCACTGTAAAAAGTGTAGTTGTTACCCAGGCTTTTTTATTGGATATCCAATAAACTGGAAGATGACCTTTATTCTTTTCCTTCAAAGCACGTGGATTCTGCGATTTATAAACAAGCATTGGTTTGATCATGTGTCCACTAGCGTTTGCACAAAACAAAAGAGTAAGCCTATCTTTGGAAGCTTTGAATCCAGGAGCAGATTTTTAATTTTGTGTTAAGTATGTTCTGGCTGGCATTCTCTTCCAAAACAACCCAGTTTCGTCTGCATTGAACACCTGTTTGGGAATATATCCTTTGTCTGTAATTAATTTTTTTTAGTTCAGTCGGGAAACTTTCTGCAGCCACAAAATCCGCTGATTCCAGTTTCACATTATGAAGGCCATATCGATTTTTAAATCTTTCAAACCAGCCTTTGCTGGCTAAAAAACTTATCCCGCCAGTGCTAGCTATCACCAGTTTCGCTGAAGTGCTGATAAAGGTGTTTTGCCTTTTCACGAATGATGAGTGAACTTAATGGGATTTTATTTTGAGTTCGGTCTTCTATCCACAGATTTAAAGCCTTTTCCATTTTTTCTAATTTCACATCACGAGTTACAGAGCAAATTTTTGATGCAATTAGCGCATTTTCACGGACACTACGGCGGATTTTTTCTTCCGATTTCTTGATTGATTGCACTGTTGACTCATTGATTTTATAGTGTTTTGCTAGTGAGGAGACACTTTCACCATTAGAAATTTTGTCTAACAATTCAATTTTACTCGCTAATGTCATCACCTTCTTTGATCTTTTCACAATTCCCTTGTTATTCGCGGCCATATTTTTGTTGGATTAGAAAAGAACTTGTCCACAATGTCACTTTCTTTTACTGAACAAAGATTAGCATGAAACATCCGCGATTTTGTCACCCCCCCCCCATTGAGCGCAGGACACTTCCTTTTTACTCATTTTTAGGGAATAAAGCACAATTACAAAATGGAAATTGGGAAATTGCTAGAGTACTTACTTCTAATGCGATCCCTCTATGCCTGACCTGCCTCCTCGGGGCTAAGTGTGGGCAATGGGGGGAATCCCACTAGGGCCCAACGGCTAAAAGGTCAGAGGAACAACACAGCATAAACATGTACCGTACACTTTTTTTTTTAAATCTCTGGCCTTCACAGTGTTCTGTGTTTCACAAACAGAGTACACAACACGGAGATGGGGGAAACCCCTGGGGCCGTTAGACAATGAACACTTTACACTTTGTACAATCAAATCACGTTACGACGAACTCAACATAGCAAGGTACCATTCACTATATGATGTACAGTAAGCACCAGTCATTGTGATCACGTTTGTGAATTGAATTTTAATTCTATTAAACAGCGATTCTAATTAGCGAAAATCGGAGGAATATTATCCACAGGCTATAAAAGCAAAGATATATTAAGCACAAATTTACCCTTTATTACCTTACCAATTAAAAAATTAAATGATATGTGAAAATCGGAAGAATATACGTGATAATCGGAATAATTAATATGTACTGTAATAAGTACATACGAACTAGTTGACATTTCTGTTCACTTACATTTGTGGGTAGGGGTTAAAATTTAAAACAGTAAAAAGATAAGCAATCAATGCCAAAGAACACGGCACACACAAATTGCAAGTAACACGATATGCACAAGTGAGAACAGAGTAATGAGTTACAAAGCTTTAAAAATACGAATGAAGAGATCTGAAAATTTATTTTTTTATATGATTGAAGAGTCCAAAGAAGTGTAAACACATTTTACCATAATAACCCACAGAATTCCAGCTGTCGGTATTATTGCAAATTCAGTAAGATCGAGTTTACTATTCGTTTATGATAGATTTCACTAATAGAAAAGCCCAATAAACAGGTGACTGCTAATTGTTTTTATTGTTTTATGGTTGTGACCTCCAAAATTTCGACCGAACCATGTGGTACCGTCGGAGACAATCGTGGGGTAATCTCCAGTGCTGCGGTCTTCTGCTCCGATTAACCGGTGGCCCAAATAACCGGAATCCACTGTATATTGGTATATTGCAAGCAGAATTAAAAATATATATTTTTGTCAAGATCCTGTGTAACCCCATATTGAACCTTTTGGAGCGTGACTGCTGCCAGGTTAACACTAGAACAAAAGGAAACTGGATTCTTAATCCAGTTTCATTTTGTTCTACCATGAAGAAACTATTTTCTGAAATTTTAACATAATGATATCAAAACAAAACTTTTTTCGTTTTGATATCGTTATGTAATGCTAGTATACCCGAAATACAGGCTGGCCTCGATTAATGCGATTAATTCGTCCCACGAGCGCATCGCGCAAAACAGAATTGCATTAATCGAATATAATAATCAATAGGAAAAATTATAATTGGTCCTTTACCTTCTGGAATGTCCATAAAGAATTTTAAAAATACCTTTTAAATAACTTTTTAACTGCATGCCATGTAAAAGATAATAAAAATTATAGAATTAAATGTTTATTGCTCAAAATATATAATGGAGAAACTAACTATTTGCTACAAAAATATTTGAACACAGTTATTTGAACAGTTTTGGCTTTCGTTTTTTCATCATACAATTTCCGATAGCCGACAACAAGCTTCTCTAGGCCCTGGCGAAATAACATGCTTCTTTCGATGTTAGGATGAACATCCATTACCTTTTGTTTAAGGTTCTCTGCGATACGAAAGATTTCGCCTAGTTCTTTTACCGTTATCTCCTTTGAGGTAACATTTTCATCTGGCTCACACTCTTTTTCTTCAGCTTCTTCGTGTGCACGCTGTTGCTCTATTTGAAGGAGATCATTGTCACTTAGCTGTTTTAAGTGCGAATTCAGTGATTCTCGAACGTTAGCTGCATCCAAGCCTTTGAAACCAAGGTCATTACCAATATTAGTTATGTCTTCAATAACTTTTTGAACTGCATCTTTGAAACAAGTAAAATCGTTTGCGAGGGGTAAAAGACGCTTCCAAACTGCTCTCATATTGCTGGCTGTCACTTCTTCCCATGTTTCATGAATGTTTTCAATGGCCACTCGTATGTTATATTTTTTCCAAAATTCTGGTACAGAAATTGCATTATCTCCTGTTGTAGCTGCAAAGGTTCTGCGGAGATAGTAAGCCTTGAAAGTTGCAATCGTCCCCTGGTCCATGGGTTGCAATAACAAAGTCATATTCGCTGGTAAAAAAACAACTTTCACATTTTCATTTAAGTCACCAAGTGCAGAAGGATGTCCAGGTGCATTATCTAAAAGCAACAGAGCTTTAAAAGTAAGATTATTTTTCTTGCAATAGGCTTCAACTGTTGGCAGAAATAAGACATAAACCAGTCTTCAAATTCTTCAAATAGGGCTTTGGTCATCCATGCTTTTTTATTTGAACGAAAAATGACTGGAAGAGTGCGGCGGCTGTATCCTTTTAAAGCCCTAGGATTTTGTGTACGGTACACAAGCAAGGGCTTCAATTTAAAATCACCTTCAGCATTACCTCCTAATAAAAGTGTTAGTCGATCTTTTGAGACTTTATACCCAGGTTGTGATGCTTCATTTGCAGCCAATTAAGTTTTAGTTGGCATCCGTTTCCAAAATACGCCCGTTTCGTCTACAATAAATATTTGCCGATCGTCGTATTCAGCATCCTGAATGATTTTTTGCAATTCTGCAGGAAATTTGGCTGCAGCCAAATTTCCTGCAGAATCCCCTGGCCAGAGGCCAGTTCAACGTTTGAATACTCATCCATCCTACTGCCTCGGGAACCGGTTCGCAAATGCTGACTTCCAGCGGGATCGCTGTTCACGCGACCTCCAGTTCAACGTCCTCTACCGCATGACGAAGGCATTTCGGACCCTGCAATGCTATGTGATTCCGATTCGTCTTTGTGCCCCTACATCTCCTGCAAGTTTGTCGCACACTGGTAGTGAATCACCCTGTATGAAATTTTTGACAAATAAACTAATCCCTTTTAGATTATAAAGGAAAACTTAAGTTATTTAAAATCTGTGTGAAAGTGGCTAAAGAAAAATTCCAGCAGACCGAAAAAGACATTGGGAATAAAGTATTAGGAAGATGGCAAAAAGTATTCCTTGAGTAGCCTGATAATAATAATAATTTATTTATCCTTATATTATGTTAAACTTGTTGAAGGATAACAGCAAAAAGGGAGATAGAATACATAAGCCAAAGACTTTATAAGGGTGTTTCCTTAGAAAAAAAACATATATATATGAATAGCATTAGCATTAGTAGAGGCATTTGATGCAAGAAAGCAAGCTTATGCAGCATCAGCCAAAAAAAAAAAAAAAAAAAAAAAACCCACTTCCACTTCACCCCTCTGTTCGTTCAAAATACCTGTCCAGCTGAGCCTTAAACTTATTTAGGCTATCAACTTCCACGACAAGGGATGGAAGTCTGTTCCACCAACCAACCGCCCGCTGGCTAAAGGCAAATTTCCGCACGTCTATCCTACATCTGTCTTTCCTCAATTTGAATTTATGCCCTCTCAGGTGATTATTCTGAGCGAGAGGAAGAATCCCATCAGCATTGAGCATGCTCAAACCATTCAATGCTTTATACACCTCTATCAGATCACCTCGCTGGTGCCTAGTCTCCAGACACTGTAATTTGCAAAACTTAAGCCTTTCTTCGTAAGAGCACTCCTTTGTTCCATTCACTAATCTTGTTGCCCTTCTCTGTACTCGTTCCAGCAGCTCTACATCCTTCTTGAAATGAGGCCTCCAGACCTGTATACAGTACTCTAGGTGTGGCCTGACCATTGCCTTATACAAGGGAATAATCACCTCCTTATCCCTGCTAGAAAAATTCCTATATATCATTGACAATACACCATGAGCTACTCTTGCAGCCCGTCTGCACTGCTCAGAGAACTTCATATCTGCCTGCACAACCACCCCCAGGTCCCTTTCATTCTCTACCACTGTCAGTGTAGTACCACAGAGTTGATACGTTGCTCTGGGGTTGCTGTTTCCCATGTGTAGTACTTTGCATTTGTCAATGTTAAACTTCATTTGCCACCCCTCAGCCCATCTGCTCAACCTTTCCAGATCCTGTTGCAGCAGCATAGTGTCAGTAGTGTCCTTGACAACCCTGCCTACCTTTGTATCGTCTGCAAACTTCGACATTAATCTTGATATACCATCATCAATATTATTTATATATAGAGAAAACAATAATGGACCTAACACTGAGCCCTGAGGGACTCCACTAATAACATTAGTCCACGATGAGCAGTGTCCATTGATTACCACTCTCTGTCTTCTCCCCCTCAGCCACCCCTTTATCCACAGCAGCAATTTGCCTCCAATGTCACACTGCTCCAATTTGTGCAACAGTATCAAAAGCCTTTCTAAGATCCAAGTATATAATATCAAAGTTATTCCCTGCATCCAGTTTTTTTGTGACTGCATCATAGTATCCAATCAAATTGGTCAGGCAAGACTTCCCCTTAATAAAACCATGCTGTGTCCGAGCTATAACTGAAGCCTTGTCTAAATGATCCTGCAGTGCTTCTTTAACTAGTGCCTCCATTAATTTTCCTGGAACAGAAGTTAAACTCACAGGTCTATAATTACTTGTGTCAGCCTTTGATCCTCCTTTGTGAATTGGGGTCACATTTGCACATCTCCAGTCTGCGGGTACCTCCCCTGAGTCCAAGGAAGCTCTCATAATTATGGCTAAGGGTTTACAGTTCTGAAGTTGTACAGGTATTATTCAACAGATAAATTGAAATAAATCAGAAATTTTTGTACATTTCATTGTAGAGGTTGGAAGATTGTTGGGGGAAGCTAACCACATGTGTTGTGGTTAGCTCAATGTAATTATAAATACTGTTTACAACAGTATTTATAATTACATTGTGAACACTTTTTTACAATTAGAATTATGAAAAAAAATATGATGAAATGTCTGCATAGAGTATTACAAGCTATTTTGACAACTGTTCCTTAAACATATTTACCTAGTTTCTATATTGATGATGCATTTCCTCTGTTGTTAAAGTTAATTAGTTGAGCGGAAGGTAATTTAAATCAGACATCCCTGGTGATGTGATCAGTTAGTAGTTTCTTGAACTGGTTTAGTGAAATGGCATTTTTGATATTTTCAGGAAGATTATTCCAGGTTTTAGTGCCTCTCTATTTTATATTTTTCTATCTTAAGGCTTTTCTGAAAAGCAGAACCCTCAGGTTTGCTTAATTTCTTAAATTATATGATATTGCTTCTTCCTCTATTGTTATGAAAAAGATCTGAAGAGAGGATGTTGTTATTTGGTTTTTAGGAGCATTAGCAACTAAGGCCATATTGCTCCGGGGGCACCTCCTTAGCCAGGTGGGCAGGAGCAGCAGTGCATAGCACACACTTCTTGATTAGACTGGGGTTCGAGCCCATCACCACTAAATACGGAGGATGCGGAAAGGTCAGGGAATGACCACCGCATATCCCCGGAGCAATATGGCCTTAGTTGCTAATGCTCCTAAAAACAAAATAACAACAACAACAACAACAACAACAACATTGCTCCGGGGATATGCAGTGGTCATTCCCTGACCTTTCCGCATCCTCTGTATTTGGTGGTGACTGGCTCGAACCCCGGTATAATCAAGAAGCATGTGCTATGCACTGCTGCTCCTTCCCACCTGGCTGCGGAGGCACCTGAAGAGAGGAGGGAAGTTTGGTGTTTTCAAAGCATTGTAAACAAAGACTGCTTTGGCTTTCTGTAGCAGTTGGTAGGTGCTTAGGAGTGTCACTTCCTTGCATCTCGAACTAACCCATGCATTCCAAGGAAGGCCTAAAATCAAATGAACACATCGATTGAGAATGGAGTTGATCCTTACAAGGTTTTCTTGAGTGGTACTCCAGGGGATGATTCCATAGATAATTCGTTTTGAAATCAACTATGCCATACAGAGAACATATCAGAGAATTTGAGTTGAAGCTGGTTAGGGCTTTATCTGTGATCAGAATGGAAATATTATTGGCATACACTACTTGGTGGGAAGATGGAAGAAGAAATAGAAATTCATTTATGTAAAGAACAAATAGGATAGGTCCGAGAAGTGAGCCTTGAGGTACCACCCTGGAGAAATAACAAATGTACGAATAAGACTGATTTGTTTTTATGACAAACGGCCGTTCAAGGAGAAGGTTAATTTACTCTCTTAAGCCAAGATTGTTGAGTAAAATTTTATGATTTATGCAATCGAAAGCTTTACATAGGTCTAGGAACAGTGATATTGCGTAGTGACCCTTTTCAATCATTCTGTGATCCTAGAGCAGAAATGAACAATTTGCCAGGTCAGTGGATCCTTTTGAATGATAGGCATACTGTTGTTGATGGATAAGCTGATTAACTTCCAGGAAGCATGAATCTGCTATGAAGAATTTTGCAAAAACTGAGAGTAGAGCTATTGGGCAAAAGTTGCTGTGATAGAGTTGCAGTGTTTTCCCTTTGGAATAGGGACAATGACTGCATTTTTGAATTGAAAAGGGAATTTACCAGATTGAAAGGAGAGATTGTAAATATACTTCAATGGCATAAGAATTTAGATAAGGATCTTTGTCAGCAGAGAAGGAGATATTTCATCAAAGCCAGGGGCTCCCTTTTCTTTCAGTTGATATCCTGCTTCTAAAATCTCTTGATCCAAGAGTGGAACAAGAAAAAAATAGTTTCTGATTGAGTACTTGGCAAATCCTCTTGTTTCATTGTCTTTGGAGTCAAGTTCATCTTGAAAAAGGTTATTCACACTTGAGATAAAGTGGTTACAGAAGGTTGAGGATTTTTCCTTGGTCCTTTGAAATGAGTACCTCGTCAACCACCTCTCCAATGTAGCTCTGTGATTTCAGTTTCCTTCCAGGTAATAGCTTGTCTAAAACTATTTTCTTTTCTCCAACCAAATACTGTCAGTGACTTTGTTTCTGTACATTATATATTTACAGAAACAACAAACAAATGCACGCACGGTAGTACTGTGTTATATAGCTATGCGTGTGGTTTGAAATGCCATATTTATGAATTTTGCATTTATTTAGCATTTATTTGAAATTAATGTTGATATTTGAAAAAATAACTTGTAAAGCGGGAACTGCCTGTATATTAAATTAAGCCGGTAATCAAATAACGATAGTCTAATATGCAAAGGAATCGTAAAGATGCAGTTTTTCTTGCTTGACTCTATCTTACACACTTTTCTGCTGAGGGCTAATGGCCCTCCTCAGCGTGAGTACTATGATGCCATTTTAACCATTAAGCATTTCATTAAATTGAATATCCAAAATTTTATTTATGAACAAATATTTATGTTTTAGTGCTTGTAACAATCTAAATGAGCCTTTATGCACTTGGTCAGATTTTATCTGGGTTTTGCTTATTCTGGTGTGATAACCTATTTTGTGGATTACCTGCCACTTTAATTTGTATTTTGTCTTGGACTTTGCATATGCCTAAGTTATCAGACAAGAAATATCAAACAGATCAAACTAATCCAAAGAAGTTCTTAGCTTGTATCTAGCTGAAATATGAATAGTTGGCACGTTTATTTAAATCTGTAACTTTTTTTTTTTCTCCCACTTATTTTTGATGTTAAAATTCCAAATATTTAGAAAAATTGCTATAAAATAATGCTGCTTGTAGTGAGCTGTGGGTTCCAGATCGATTCTAAGTATCACTTTGGAAACTACAAAAGATTATTTTCAGAAACTTATATGCATAAGTGCACCACTTACTATTAAGATGTGAACTATCATGCTTCCCTTAAAGGCCATTAAACACATCCATTGCAAATAGATGTGTTTAATGGCAAAAATTAAACACATCCATTTGCAATGGATGTGTTTAATTTTTTTTTTTAATAAAAAAAAAAACCTTCAAAAGGAAGAGGCAATCAGCATTTTAATTATGCCGTTTTAAAAAGAATATTAGTTTTCGCAACATTTTATGTATGATGCTAAAATATTGACTTGTATCCAGAAATAAAACAGTAAACATTAACATAAAAGGGCTCCTTGAGTGGGAACAGATATTTGATTTGTTCCTACTGTATTATTTCATGATAATCTGTTTTTTGAAAGGAAGATAGTTCTTTTGCCCTTGATATTTGGCTGGATATTTGTAGCTACTTGAGCAGGAAGAGTTAGAGCAATAAAAAGTACTGAAGCCTATAACAGCTACAAATTGATCTGTAATAATGCCACTGAAAAAGTTGGGCTGGCAAAGGCAGGTTATGAGAAATTGCTGGCAAAGAGGGGGGGGGGATAAGGAATTCTTCACATATATAAATGAAAAGAAGAGAATGACAAACCAGATCGGACCTTTGTGTAATGGAAGTGGGATAGTATTAGCTGCCCCAGTTGAAGTTGCAGACGAACTCAACAGTTACTTTGCATTGATATTTACAGAAGAAAAACCCTTCACGTCAATAAGAAATTCTGGAAGTGAAGTTGAAAAAAATGTAATTAATAATGTTGAAATTTCACACGTTTATTTAATGAAAAAAACTTTCGAGCCTACAGGCCAGTAAAGTTCCTGGGTTGATAGCATTTACCCTGTAATGTGATAGGGTTGATAGCAAATACCCTATATAGGTGGCACGTGAGTGCATCGAACCATTGAGGTTAATTATGAGAGCATCACTGGACTTGGAAGTGATTCTGTTGGATTGGAAAAGTGGGAAATTACTGGCCGGTTAGTCTAACTTCAGTAGTAGGTAAGATCGTGGAGACTGATCAAGGGTGGAATTCTGGAGGATACTCAGCATGGTTTTGTAAAGGGAAAATCATGTTTAACTAATCTGGTTAGCTATTTTGACAGGGTCACTGAAGAGCTGGACTTAGGGAATAATTTCAACATTGTTCATTTGGATTTAAGCAAAGCATTTGACTCAGTCTCACATGAATGGTTACTTTATACGCTGAAACAGGTTGGAATCGCAGGGAAAATCCTTAGATGGATAGCGCAGGGTGACTTCAGGGAAGGAGGCAGAGGGTTGTGATAAATGGTTATTCCTCAGATTGGGTTGATGTAAGAAGTGGGGTTCCCTAAGGATCAGTATTAGGAACATTGTTGTTTTTGATTTTCATAAATGACATCAATGAAGGGATAGAGAAGGGATTTTTGACTTTAGCCAGTAAGTAGTTAATTGCTGGAATAAACGTCCATCTGTGTTTGTGGAAGTTGATAGCTTAAATAAATTCGAGGAGGAACTGGACAAACTTTTAGAGGGAATGGTTGTGTGAATTTTTTTTTTTTTGGCTGATGCTACATAACCTCATATTTTGCTTTCTTGTATCACATGCCACTATTACTATTAGACGGCGTGATGTCTAAATTTGCAGATGATGTAAAGGTTGGTAGAGTAGTTAATGATTGCCGCCGAGCAGAGCTTCTTCAGAATTATCTAGATAGACTTCAGAGATGGTCAGAAAAATGGCAGCTATGCTTTAATCCAGCAAAGTGCAGGATATTGTACCTGGGGAACAGTAACCCCAAAATAACTTATACACTTGGCCGAATTGAACTAAAGCCGGTAGTGGAGGAAAGGGACTTGGGTATTACGTTACGGTCATATATGAAGTTCTCTGACCATTGTAGACTGGTTGCAAGGAGGGCCTATGGTGTCCTATCAGTGATTTATCGAACAATTGCTAGTAGAGATAAGGACGTCATCATCCCATTATATAAGGCTACTGTTAGACCACACTTGGAATACTGTGTTAAAGTATGGAGACCGCACCTAAAGAAAGACATTGTACTTGGTGAAAGAGTTCAAAGACGGGTAACCCGCCTGGTGAGATCGGCAAATGGGCGTCCATATGAAGAAAGACTTCGAATATATGGGTTGCAGAGCTTGGAAACTAGGCACCTTAGAGGAGACTTGATTGAGATGTTTAAGGCTCTGAGAGGCATAAGCAAAATGAATAAGGACGAAATTTTCACAGTTTAAATGATTCTAGAACTAGGGGCCATAATTTCAAGTTACGGGGGGGGTGGTTGTTTAGACTGGATTGCAGGAAATTTTATTTTAGCCAGCAAGTTATAAATTACTGAAATAAGTTACCTACATGGGTGGTAGGGCTGACAGTCTGGGGAAATTCAAAGGTCAGCTGGATAATTACCTAAGGGAGGAGGAAAATGCATAGGTTGTCCATTTCCTTTTCTCTTATTAATTTTTATTATTATTATTATTTTTTTTTTTAATTTTCTTATTATTATTATTAATTTGTTTTTATTCTTATTTTATTTTATGTATTTTTTGTCATTTTATTTTTATTTATTCATTTTTTATGGCTGGTACAGCATAAGCCATAGGCTTCCTTGCACGATGTCTTTCTTTAGGTGTGGTCTCCATACTTGAATGCAGTATTCCAAGTGTTGTCTAACAATAGCCTTATATAATGGGATTATGATGTCCTTATCTCTACTAGCAACTGTTTGTTTTTTTTTTTTTTTTTTTTTTTTTTGGTAGTTGTTGGCGCATAGGCTTCTATGGCCATAATGCACCTCCCAAGGTTTTTTTGCAGTACTTTGATCCAAGCCCGAGGCGGGAATCGAACCCGCGACCTTTGGGTTGCCAGGCAAGCACTTTACCCACCCGGCTAGCCCGGTCAGCAACTGTTTGATAAATTACTGATAGGAGACAATGTGCCTTCCTTGAAACCAGTCTACAATGCTCAGAGAACTTTGTTTGACCATATCATAATACTCAAGTCCATTTCCTCCACTACCAGCTTTAGTTTGACTCCACGTGTATAAGTTATTTTGGGGTTACACCTGGGTATTCCCCAGGTGTAGTACCTTACACTTTGCTGGATTAAAGCATAGTTGCCATATTTCTGACCGCCCCTGAAGTCTATCTAGGTTAACTGCTTGTATGGCATATCAATGCTGAATATAAAATGACACATGTTTATCAGGTGGATGTCTTTAATGGGGATGGTGAAAAAACATGCATTATTACTCCTCAAATGAGTATTCAGCATAATGTGCAATAGCATGCTGTTATAACAAGGTGATGAAATGATGCATTCAGGTGACATGACATTATTTTGCATGTGCAGGGAGATAACTAATGAAATAATTAAAGGGTGTAAT